>NC_047141.1:6201779-6346779 GCF_009829125.3 Periophthalmus magnuspinnatus
AAATATACAAAAGCATGATACAAAACGGTTCACGGCAACTTAACAAACCTGTTTTGTGATAGCGCTTTGGTGGTAGAGTGACTTAGCATGGAGAGCAAAGGTAGAGGAGGCTCGGAGTGTCAAAAACGAAAGCGAAACTTATGTTGTTTTTGGCAAAAATAGCATTTTCAAAACAATAAAAGGTAACAGGATGGTCTAAATATGTTATATGTTAGCAGTTAATGCCCCAGAGAAGTGTAATATCTCTTCTTTAATAATGGTTAAATACAAATAAATTCACAAAGTAAAAAGATTTGTACTGCTATATTAAAAAAAAAAAAAAAAAAATTTAATAATTAAATAAATAAAAATTAAAATAAAAAATAAAATAAAATAAAATAAAATAAAATAAAATAAAAAAAAATAAAAAAAAAAAAAATAAAATAAAATAAAATAAAATAAAATAAAATAAAATAAAATAAAATAAAATAAAATAAAATAAAATAAAATAAAATAAAATAAAATAAAATAAAATAAAATAAAATAAAATAAAATAAAATAAAATAAAATAAAATAAAATAAAATAAAATAAAATAAAATGGAGTCCAGTTATTTCTGTCGGCTAAGTGAAAAAATCTTGAAATATGTAGGTTTTACCCATGAATTTAAAAAGGATGAATAGTGATTACCAATTTAAAACAAAATATTCCATCTTTTGAATGGTGAGGCCTCAAAGTGTTTTATATAACAGGGAGCTGAACCCCATGAATTGGCAAAATCCACCATCTTTGCGCAGTAACAAAAGAGTCCTGGTTTAACCCAATAAGGAGTGATAGTTTCAGAGTCCAGACCCGGATTTGGTCACATCTTGAAAATCTCCACTGGTCTGACATTAGCCTAACTTAGAAATGACTAAGACTGTGATTTTAAATGCATGAATCAGTGCTAGTGCAGCGTCTGTGAGTGAATTCTGGAGGTTCTGAGCTTTCACATGAGTCCTGTCCATAAACTGAGAATGAGACAAACTTGCAGGTTAAGGCTGTGGCAACATGGTTTCAGTTGTGATTATAAACTGTAAATGCTACACACAGTTCCTTTGACTCAAAACAAGAATGGAAACTATTGGAGACTATTTTAACCCACAACATAGAGCACGCACAATCACAATTTTCAACCCAATGTTAATCCAGTGGAGATTTTAAACTGCTAACTAAACTCAGGCTAACTTAGACTAGACTAAAACAATCTAAACTCAGAAATATTGTAAATTCAAGCTATTTGGACTCAGCTGATCTTGCACTGCAGAAACAGATGTTCTTGAAGCTGTGTTTGGGGCTGTGACCTAAACACACATGATCTCAGACGTGGAGAGGGGCACACCCAGCACCGGACCAAAACTCCCCCAACGCGCCGCACTTGTCCACCATCGGTCTGAGCTACCACACACTCAACTCTACACAATTCCATATGACAAATGTTAACTTCACCACTTAAAAACAGCCAACAAAAACATATCTTACCACTCTCAAACGCAGGTCTCAAGTCCATTCACGTATTGGGTAATCTAATCAACATTGCAGTAGTTTCTCATCATTGCTAATCGCTAGGCAACCAAAAGTGCGCATTTAGATTTAAACTTCAGAATTCAGAATAATAGAAAAGAATACAGGAATGCCATCTGAACCAACAACAACACAATTCCCAAAGGCGTGCTGTAAGGTGCCGTTTTGGTCTTGTGGTAAGCTGCGTTCCAGCTGGGAGCGGGCGGTGCATAAATTAGTAGTTCCATGCAGGGTTGTGGGTTCAATTCCGGACAACTGGTATTTCCCTAGCCTGTCATTCGCGTCCATTTTCCACAGAGCTGTTGACTAATTTTAGCTTTGTGAAAACATAAAAAAAAATCCGTGGAAAAAGATAAAACAGCAGAATTTTAGATCCACTTTTTTGACATGATGTGAAAAAAGACAAAAAAGAAAAAATAAGAAATTAGAGAGAAAAAGAGAGAGATTGTTAGGACTGACCTGTTCGTCCAGAGAGCCAAGCTGCGTGTGAATTCTAGCTGATGGGGGGTGGAAAATGCTCTCTCTCTCTCTATGTCTCTCCGTCTCTCTCCTCCCTCCCTCCAACCCTCTCTCTCCTCTCTCTCTCTCCCTCTATCTCTATCTGGTCACTCCCCCGTAACTCCTCCACTCTTCCACTCCTCCCAGCATTCCTAACATCCCACGGAGCAGCGAGAGGAGCACACATCCCTGATCGCAGCGCGGGTTCCAGACAAGAGGGCAAAGCTGAAGTGTGTGTGTGTTTGAGAGAGGGAGAAAGAGGAGAGAGAGGAGAGAGAGGGAGGGGTCGTGGCCTTGGTGCTGACAGAGAGAGAAAGTGGAAGGGTGGAAGGGAGGGAGAAAGAAAAAGAGCAGAGAAATGGTAAAGAGAGAAAGAGGGGGGAGTGAGTGAGTGAGAGAGTGAGGGAGAGAGGGTGGGAGGGAGAGAGAGGACAGCGAGACAGGGAAATAGAAGGAGAGAGGGAGAGATAGAGACGGAGGGAGGAGACAGATAAGAGAGAGAATCAGATAAGGAGTAAGTGAGAGAGAAGGTGGTGTGAGGGAGGGAGGGGGCAAAAGAAGAGAGAAAGGGAGGGAGGAGAGAGATGAGAAAGAGAGAGAGAGGGGGAAAGATAAAGGGAGAGAGAAAAAACGAGAAGGAGGACAGAAAATGGAGGGGGAGTCAGAGAGGGAGAGGGGAAAGAGAGGAGGGCGATAAGAGAGAGAATCAGATAGGCAGCTACAGAGAGAGAAGGCACTGGAAAGAAAGAAAGAGAGAGAAAGAGAGAAAGGAGCGAGGGTGAGAGGACAGAGAAACGCATAGGGAGAGAGAGAGAGAAACACAAAGATAGAAAGAGAGAGAGCAGTCTGTGCATATTGGCCTATCAGCACAAAGACCCGGTTGTTTTGGCTCCAGTGCCGTTGCCATGGTGACGGTGCCCATGTCCCACACATTCAGGGACGCATTCAGCTGCTCAGGGACAACATTGGACAGGAAGTGGACAGGACACGGAGCTTTAAAGTCACACTCTGGAATCCACTTTCTCTTTTGGTTTTAGTTCATCGTCCTCTGGAGCCGCCCCATAAACACATTTATTTATACTATTTATACTTTTTAAAGTAGAGATCAGGATATAAAACAGAAGTTACTTATCGCTGGGTTTTTGATGACATCACAGCTTTCTATGAGCCAATAATATTTAATGCAGATGGGGGCAACTAAAATCAATATTAAAGCAGCCCTATTCTGCAGAATCGTCATTTCAGAGCTTTTAACCGTGTTATTGCTGTTTCCTTCTCTTTTATTCAGCCAAAGTTGTATTTGGATCTTTAATCTTTAATCACTTAATTTCAAGACGCCATTTTGCAGATCAATGCCCGTTTTCTCCACCTCATGTACACCACGTCCTAACTTTCTTCTCCCAATTTTTTTCTTTATCGGTGATACACGTAGGATTCAGCAGTGCGTACTTATTTTGGTACAGATGAAAAAAAAACCCCAAAAAAAAAACCAAACAGCAGCTCGCTAGTGTGATCCACAAATATCCACAGGAGGAGCTGATAACTACACGGCTCTTTGTTGTGATGATGTTTACAGTGACGTCAACTCCCATTGGGCAGCACAGTTCTCTAACGCGGAAGTCTGCATGTTTTTATTTAGTCACCAATAAAAATGAAATGACATTTTGGATATTTCTTATGAGAATACAATCACAATACATCACATTCTAGCAACTGAAAACCACCAAATGCCAAAATCAATCTTTGTTATAAGTACAAAATAGTGTCTGCATCAGCCAAAAAGTATATAAAAAGTAAACAAATGAGCCATTCAAGTCCATTAATAGCTGGGTCTCCACTGCAGGTAAACAGGTCTACATATATGACTCTATGTGATTCTTGTGTGTGAGAGCTAACCCTGATAGTTAAAATCTCCTTTTATCTAACATTACCCTAACGCAGTCCTGCTTGCTATATGTGCCTGACTTTGAGTTTGCCTTCCAGACTAGTGACCTTACATCTTCCACTTCCTCCTCAATACTTCTGAAACTTTAGCTTTTTGTTCCCCATTTCAGTAATTAAAGGAACTGTATATAAGATTTGATTTTCAATTCCATAAACCTGACTAACTGTCTTCCCAGATAAAAAATAAACATATTAAACTTAAATATAGCCTTTACTGGTACCAATTCTAATGCTAATGTATTTTTAATGACAAAAACATAGGACATGACCACGTTGTTTATGTGTTACTTTGGCGTTTTGGTTCTCAAGACGATTATCCAATCAATGAGCAGAACGAGGCTCATGTGACTCTCTCATTTCTGTTGCCGGGTTCAAAGCTGAAATCCAGTTGGTTTAAACCTAAAAAGACTCTGATCTGAATGGCCACTATCTAAACCCAGCACCTGCAACCAATAATTATACTAAGAATGAGGAAAAAAAAAGTGTGCTCTGGCAACACAGGTTCAATTTTGATTTTAGTGCCTTAAAAAACAAAACAAAAAACTAAACAAAACTGTAAGAGTGCAGGCTACATACTGACCCTTTAACCCAGTTTAATATGACAACATGCACATTCTTTTGAGATAAAACAGGAGCTCAGGTCTTAGTGACAATTCAAAAGCAAATGTGATGTCTGTGTGAGGAGTACCCGGCACTAACGTGATGCCTGTGAGTCGCTATGAGGCTTGAAGAGCTGCGATGGGATTGGCCGATGGAGGGAGCGTGACAGGGCATCAGACACAGCTTCAGTCACAGTGGTCAGAGCTGAAAGAGCCTCTGTGTGCCTGGCCTACCACAAGACTGTCCAGCTAGCAAAAGACAATCAATCTACCAGAGTCAGATGACAATCAGAGAGGATGTCAGCTGAGTATGGACCAATCAGGAAGTACAACTGAGTATGGGCCAATCAGAGAGGAGTACAACTGAGTATGGACCAATCAGGACGTACCCATGAGTATGGGCCAATCAAGAAGTACACATGAGTATGGACCAATCAAGAAGTACACATGAGTATGGACCAATCAGGGAGGAGTACAACTGAGTATGGACCAATCAGGAAGTACAACTGAGTATGGACCAATCAGGGAGGAGTACAACTGAGTATGGACCAATCAGGAAGTACAACTGAGTATGGACCAATCAGGAAGTACAACTGAGTATGGACCAATCAGGAAGTACAACTGAGTATGGACCAATCAGGAAGTACAACTGAGTATGGACCAATCAGGAAGTACAACTGAGTATGGACCAATCAGGAAGTACACATGAGTATGGACCAATCAGGGAGGAGTACAACTGAGTATAGACCAATCAGGAAGTACACATGAGTATGGACCAATCAGGGAGGAGTACAACTGAGTATGGACCAATCAGAGAGGAGTACAACTGAGTATGGACCAATCAGAGAGGAGTACAACTGAGTATGGACCAATCAGGAAGTACAACTGAGTATGGACCAATCAGGAAGTACACATGAGTATGGACCAATCAGGGAGGAGTACAACTGAGTATGGGCCAATCAGGGAGGAGTACAACTGAGTATGGACCAATCAGAGAGGAGTACAACTGAGTATGGACCAATCAGGAAGTACAACTGAGTATGGACCAATCAGGAAGTACACATGAGTATGGACCAATGAGGGAGGAGTACAACTGAGTATGGACCAATCAGGGAGGACAAAACAACAAAACAAGAAATAAAATACTATTGATTTGAGGTGATGTTGGCTCGTCGATAAGTAATTACTAAAAGGAATGAGTCACAGCCCATTTGAAATGATACTGTCTAGTTTTGCACTTTGCACAATTATTGAAAATGAACTGAAATAAAAACACATTTTTGTCATCTCCCTGTTTTCCCAGTTCACAGCAACAACACTGACCAGAGAACTTTTCCACTACTTCTCTGTAATGAACCATAATCAGTGAACTGGCACAGAAAACCCCACCTTCATTTGTTTATCTTCTTCTGTATCTAGGTTTATTCTCCAGTGAAATAAACACAAAATATCACTTTTATATATACACATTTTAGAATACATTACATAAAAAATTACCTATAAATGTATAAATGTATTATAGTTCTGTGTCTTTTACTGAGATTTAGCCCAATGTCAGATGAAGGGAAAATAATAGTTTGTACTACATGGAAACCCACAGGTACAGATGTGTTACAGGTGAGAAGTGTGAGGGGAGGGCATCAGGAGCTTTTTTCTCAGCTGCACACATTACTTTCAGGTTCACTCTGTGCTGGTCTCAGGTCAGCAGACAGGTCAATGACTCAGAGTTATTGGAAAAGGGGAAGTCCTCAGTGACATGCCAAACCAGGAAGTATCCATGCTCACGGTTTCCACTGCGCAGCTAGAGATGGTCCGTGTAGATGTATATACGTCTGGGCCATGTTTAGACTGATGGGTCAGCGGGGTGAAGAGTAGAGGCCCCAGCACACATCCTTGAGGAAAGCCCTGTGGGTAGTAATGGAGTTGGATGGAAATTCAAACATTTATTTGAGTTGTATTCTAAAGATATATACATTTTTTTGTTTGTAAAAGTGAATGCTAGAGGACACAGTTTTGCCACACAACCGACACTTTGCATTGGTGCAGTGCTAGCAAACGTCTGTCATTTTCAGTCAGTTGGGTTTAAAGACAGGTATTTTGGGACAGTTTGGTCTTGGAAGAACTGCATTGGGGAAAAATATGCTTAAATATGCTTACTGTCCCTAAATCAACTGTATTTCAGTCCTGGTTTAGTCCTGGTTTAGCTCTTTACTCCTACTCACCTATGATTCCTGGTTTAGCCCTGATTTGGTCCCGGTTTAGATCTCTGGTCCTACCCTCACCTATAGTCATGAGGTTTGGGCAATGACTGAAAGGACAAGATCGCAGATACAAGAAGGACGGATTATGTCTCTCAGCTGGTCTGGAAACATCTCCGGACCCTCCCTGAAGAGCTGGAGGAGATGTGTCAAGAGGGAAGTCTGTCCTTTTCCAACATGAGTTCTGTTGTTGTTGAGTTTTTTTCTGATTTCAAGTGTAATATTATTTTTAAGTGGGCAAGACCTGTTTGTACTCAAATCTCGAGCAACTGTATAAAGCTTGTGGAAACTTGCTGCAGTTGAGTTGTGCAGGTGCAGAGCTGTGATAATGGGCTGATGTGGCTGAGGGCCGTGTGGTGCCTAAGTTCCTGTGGGAACGCTACGGCAGATTACTCACTGTTTACTCAGCCTAATGGAGCAGGCACCGGGGCAGTTATAGAGCATATGACAGGTTAAACTGCTCATTTCATTAAAAAAAAACCCCACACACACTAAAACACCAGTATATTTAAGATTTCACTGAAAATATAGCCTAGTTTTTCAGTTTTAGTAGAGTATAATTTGACTTGCATGGGGAGCACATGTAACATACGTAGAGGTACTTCCATAACTTACCTAGCAACCCCCTTTAAATTACATTAAACTGGATTATATAACAGCACATTTTGCTACGTGAAGTTTTAATCTGTGAGAAAAATGCCTTCCTTGTCCATAAACTGTCTGTGCAGTTTGGATGGAGTTTCCGTGTTGATGACATAGATAGAGACATTCCGGTTCAAAACTCACTTCCTGTATTTTTGAACTTTGCTACTCAACTTTTTCCACAAACTGCGACTTACTAATGTAAAACTATGATAAATATTGACCACAGGCACCATCCCACTAAACTCTAAAAGAAAAAAAAAAAGCACGGCGGACCTGGGGGAGCGGACATACCCTGGCTCTTCCTCTGTGGTACTTGCATTTTCATATGGTACTCTAAAACCAGCGGATCACAATGTACACAAGTGTGAGTAAAACAAACACTGTAGGCCATAGTAAAAGTATTATCAGCAGTATTGTTTGAAGGACATGGGAATGTGGGCTGGGGTTATGGAGGCTAAGGACATTCTTTTCTAAATAAACTTAAGATAACTGGAGTCAAATATTCCATACACACTACTGCATCCTTGAGTCTGGAATCATTATAAGAAAAGTTACACAGAGCATCCTTTATATTCCTTGTGGATATTTGTGGATTTTAATAATATATAACAGATACAGGAATACTGACAGACTTTATCCCATTCTAAAATTTTAAATACTCATAAAGATGCAGTGTGTAACTTTCTGGAGGTGGCACATAGAAAGTTAAAACATGGACATAGTACTGTTTTATGTTATACTGTGGAATATTATAGCCAAAGGAACAACATTTCCATGGAAGCAAGCAGAATATAATAGTCAGGTTTGTGGAGAAGCAAGTTAACCAAAGTGGAAAAAAACAACTTTTATTTAAGTCTATTTTTTAGCTAAAATGTTACATACTGTGGCTTTAATAAGTGCCTGGAAAGTACAAAGGAAAAGTACATGGATATAGAAGGAAGCTGAGATAAAACCTTGACCCGTACATGTGCGGAGTGGACTGTGTTTGTGTGTGTCTGTGTCTGGGGTGTGTACGTGTGGGGGTGTGTGTGTGTGTGTGTAGGGGTGTGTGTGTGTGTGTGCAGATGTTTCCAGGTCAGAGCTGCACAGGAAGGACCATCCAACTGCAGAAAGATGGGACTCATTCGAAAACTTTAGCAGGAAAACGAATTGTTATATCACACACGCTAGCGTCAAATGTTGAAATCAAACAACATTCACAGGAAACAAGCGAGTGTGTTACCGTCCGAGAGCGCCCCATCTTTTATATAAAATGTATACTCTATTGAAGAGACTGAAGCCTGTGCAGACGCCCGTGTCACATGGAGCAGCTGCATCACCTGGACCCACAGCACACCCAGCGCTACATAACCCACACTGAGTCCAATCCACACAGTCCATTTACCAAGTCCAATGGAGCAGTGAAAGGCAGAGTGCACCGGGACACTTCAAACATCATGGGGTCAGGCTGTTTCCTAAATTGTCAAGCACCAAAACTGGACACTGTGGAGTTTAATGAGGTTAATGAACCCAGGGTCTACTTCAGATCACCGGGCTACCAGCTAATGTGGTTCTGTCAACTTACCTCAACCTGAGTAAAACAATTAAACAATTAAATGCTAATGCTAATGCTAATGCTAATGCTAATGATTACACATGATACACATTTGACCCACAATTAAGTTAATAGCAGAATAAACCACGCTTACCGATCAGGAACAGCATCAGTCCATCAAAACATCAGGTCCTCTGCTCCTGAGTCCATCATAAGATCTTCACTCGGTTCCACGAACCGCTCCGGGTCCGAGATGCCTCTAGTTTAACTTGTACAAACATCCACAGTGTCCTCGGTCGCGCACTTCCTTTGTTTTGTCCGTTTCGTCATGTTTAAAACACAAAACTGCGCAAATAAAATTTTACGCGCGGATCTTTATATCCAGTCTCGTGTTTTTACGCGGAGAAGTGACGGAACAGATTTCACTTTCCTGCAGCAGGAGGCACTTGGAGGCTCTAATTTCCTTTGTGGACATAATTTCTTGACTAGATTATATTCTCTGGACCTTTACGGAACGAATGAGACCAACTTTGTGTGAATATGTTGATGTTTGACAGAACCAGAGCGTCAATGGTAAGTGATGTCCAAATCCACATTTCTGACTTCTCTGTAAAAACGGCTTTCCTGTCAGCACTGTGGTGATTGTTTGTGTGGGTGACGCAGAAATACACGTACATTGCTGTAAAATTGTAACGTGTAACGCGGGCGGGCCGTCGGAACGATAAGTGGTTAAGTTGTCGGCGCTCAAGTGACGGAAATGTAACCGAGAGAATCCGGTCATTTTTCAAAATAAAAGATTTTTCAAAATAAACGATTTTTCAGACTCAGATAATAAATACAACGGAAATAATTAATTAGTTCTTGGACGGCCGGTGGCCCGGTACCAACTGGTCCACGGCCCGGTGGTTGGGGACCACTGTTTTATAGGACAAAACCATGACTTATTATTCTAATGAGGACGAATGAACGACAAATGAAATAAATACGTACAGTTTACTCTTTTGAAATACTTTTTTGTGCAAAGATTAATAGGACAGATTTTAGCTTTGACCTCCCTCCTCTTTTATGTTCAATAAACGCACTGTGTGGCTGTGTCAAATGTCAAATCCTCAAAATCTCCATATCCAGGCATCAGTTCTCAGTAATGATCCTGTCTTCTCTCAGGCTGATCAGTACGCAGCACGTGTGAGGGGCCGACGCTGGAGGGGCCCTAGTGAATGTGCTGCGCTTGAGTGTCCCAGTTATGATCAGGTTTTGTGTGCGTCCCCGTGTGCACAGTATCCTGAGCAGTATGTGAGATAAGTCAGTATCCAGAATCTATGTTTCTACAGTTACTAATGCCTCTTACTGAAGCAGTGGCAGCACTTTTGCAGTCTCATGTGCTTATTTGAATGTATATCTTGTTTTCTTTTACTTTTAGAAACATGCTGAAAAGTCTTAAAGCCACAGTACGTAAGTTTTAAGCCATAAAAGCATGCATAAAACATAAGAGCATTAAAAACAACAGTATATTTTTGTTTATTGCGCTGAAAAACTTACAAAAACATCACAAACGTCTTTACTGTGAGCGAGCTTGCATCTCCACAAACCTGACTCTTATTTGACCATAGAAATCTTGTTCTATGTATATAATCTTTCACAGTACGTCATTAAACTGATCTAAATCTGTGGGGAATGAAAGGTTTTGACTTTCTTTTACGTGTTCAGCTCCTTTCTGTTGGAATTTGCACGTTCTTCCTGTGTCTGGGTGGGATTCCTCAGGGCATTCCGGTTTCCCCCATCAACCCAAAACATATAAGTCAAATCCTCGAGCTAAAGTAGTCCTGACTAAGACTGGCACCAGATCTGGAGATGGGTCCCACTGCTCCCGACAGGTTGCCCCAGCAGCATTAATAGATGGGTCAAATTTTCCTACGAGGACGATAAAGCGTACATTACCTTACAGTTGCCATAGTTACCACTCTAAATATCCAGTGGGACCAGGGCTCATCGGTACATCAGCGGATCAATAGTATCACAGTTCCATCTGAAGCCTCTCTTATCGATCTACTGTGACCTTCTCCCACACGTTGACCTCCGCAGCCCCCTCCTCAGTACTCCTCATCATACAGTGTGTTCAATCATGTCATTAAAGAGGACACGGTGGCAGAGTGGTTAGCGCCTATCAATCGCCACGTTTACCGCCTAATTCAAATCATCTTCACCCCAAAACCTGTCAGACCACGCTTGTCTCAGTCTACGGCAGCATAAAGAACCCAGTAGGTCCAAACGGGGTCTAGTCTTTGAACAATTTCATTTTCAGACATGAGGAGCTGTGTTTGCTCTCTGCGGTGCAAATATACATTCCTATTGAAGCTGTGGTAGTTTTCACTTTAACATAATGGACCAAACAAAACGACATGCACTAGTTTGTGGTGGAGGTGTCGTAATTTGTTGTCACTGCTGGTTTAAAACGAGTGAGTACACGTCTAAACCCTTGTCTAATATTTTCCTTACTGTTTCTTACCATGTGCAGTTGAATGCCTCTCCTAGTCTTTGCCTAATGTAACAGACTGCGCTGTTACATGCACATACCGGCTTCTCCTGGTGCGTTATTGGGATCTGGGAGATTCTATTCACAACACCTCGATCTTAGTTCCCGTCGTTTACATGTATTTTGGTAAATCGGTTTAAATTGGACTAGTCAACCTGTTTTCTTGGGTTCCATTTGCCTCAGATCACACACATTTCTTCAGTACTTTACAAAGATGTGAGTCTGGTCATTGGTGAATCTCCCCTTTTTCAGATGGGTGTGATTGACAGGTGGATTAGCCAATCAGGGACACACATGGTCCGTCTGTATTGGAAAAAGTAAAGTGTAGGAAATATCACAGGGGCTGAAAAACATGGCGGATTTCTGCAGAATCAATGAATGAAACACTAAACTCTTTTAATCTGAAGTGAGAGAAATGTGATTTTGTTCATAAATTGCAGGTGACACTGACCAATGAACTCCTTCGGCTCACATGTGTCATTGAGATAAACAAATGTGATTGCACAGTTACGTTTGGCAATGTGGTAGAGGACTTATGGACCAGACTGATATCGTTCTGTACAAAAAACACAGAGAGGAATCAGTCTATAGGGTTCCATGTAAACATAGTGAGTGAACTGTCCCTGAGGAGCGGTGAGTTCTTCTGCCTGGGCACCAGAAGGTCATTTATGGAAAACATATAGATTTTTCCCCCTACAGATTCACAGGAGCAATTTGCATTTCTAATAGTCCTTGATCCTTGTGATGGTGAGGAAATGCATTTGCTAAATCACTAAATCTATAATTAAGAGTGAGCTCACAGTAGTGCACCGAGCCCAAGCACAGAAAGCCCCTAAAACACACATGACATCACTGTACGGGCTACTACTAATTATACTCTTGAAAGGAATACACTGAATAAACTCCACTTCAAACTGACAGGTGGATTAGCCAAACAGGGACATGCATGGTCTGTGTGTATCAAAACAAATATGGCTGCTTACAAGGAAAACAGAAAGGAAAAAATATCACACGGCGCTGAAAAACATGGATGGATTTCTGCAGAATCAATAAGTGAAGCACAAAAGTGTTAATCTGAGGAGAGAGAAGTCTGATTTTGTTCAAAAAAGATGGATGACCAATGAGTTCCTTCGTTTCACATGCGTCACTGAAATAAACAAATCTGATTGGACGGTTCTGTTTGAGTCAGGCCTGACAAACACAAGAGGAGGTGGTGTAGAGACGGAATAAGGCGATGGGTCAGTGGTTCAAATGTTTCCTCATTAACAACTGGCGGTGTGACTCCAGCTCTGACCAGGGCATATGCCGCTGTGTCCTTTGGCAAGACACTTCACACACATTGCTTGGTGAATGTAGAGAGCGAGTAATTGTTGGTCAGAGAGGCTGATGTGACGAACGTCTGTGTCCCAAATGCATCCTCATTTATAAAATTACAAACATTAAAGATGCACATTAGCTCAGTTGGGGTGACAGTGGCTCAGTTGTTGGAGTGTTTGTCCAATGAGCTGAAGGTTGTTGGTTTGAATCCTGCATAAACATCTTTAGTTTAGCTTTCAGATCCACTGGACCATAGGTTGGCAGCTGTGACTCCAGCTCTAATAAATTAATATTGTCGTTGTCTCCTTCGGCAAGACACTTCACCCCCTCGACCCCAGTGTCTGTGTACACTGGTGCATGAGTGTGTGTGTGTGTGGGTGTGTGTGTGTGTGTGTGTGTGTGAGTGAATGGGTGAGTTGTTTCTTGATGTAAAGCAGGAAACAGGAAGAAGTGATGTCACAGAAACTCTTGTTTGGGCCTTTAAACTGAAATTAAACTCAAACCAAATTCTACTCTAGACAGAATGATTAAACAAGTTGTTTATAGTGTTATGAACTATGAACTCTCTCTCTCTTCCTCTCTCTGTCTCTCCCTGTCCCCGCTCCTCTCTTTCCCTCTCTTCTCCTCTCCTCCTCCTCTCTCGCCCTTCTATCCCCCCCTCGCTCTCTCCCTCTCTCTTTCTTCCTCTCTCTGTCTCTCTGACCTCCTCTCCTCTCTTTCCTTTTCCTCTCCTCCCCTCCTCCTCTCTCTCTCCCTTCTATCTTCCTCTCTCCCTCTCTCTCCCTCTCTTCCTCTCTGTCTCTCTCTCTCTGTCCTCCTCTCTTTCTCTCTCTTCCCCCCTCCTCCTCTCTCTCGCCCTTCTATCTTCCTCTCTCCTGCTCTCTCTCTCTCCCTCTCTCTCTTTCTCTATCTGTCTTGCTCTGTTCTCCTCTCCTCTCTTTCCTTCTCCTCTCCTCTCCTCCTCCTCTCTCTCACCCTTCTATCTTCCTCTCTCCATCTCTCTCTCTATCCCTCTCTCTCACCCTTCTATCTCCCTCTCTCCCGCTCTCTCTCTCTCCCTCTCTCTCTTTCTCTATCTGTCTTGCTCTGTTCTCCTCTCCTCTCTTTCCTTCTCCTCTCCTCTCCTCCTCTCTCTCGCCCTTCTGTCTTCCTCTCTCCCTCTCTCCCTTTCTCTCTCTTGCCTCTCTGTCTCTCTCTGTCCTCCTCTCCTCTCTTTCCCTCTCTTCTCCTCTCCTCCTCCCCCTCACCTTCTCTCTCCTCCCCCTCTCTTCCTCTCCTCTCCATCTCCTCTCTCTCTCCCTCTCTTCCTCTTCCTCTCTCTGTCTCTCTCTCTCTGTCCTCCTCTCTTTCTCTCTCTTCCCCTCTCCTCCTCCTCTCTCTCGCCCTTCTATCTTCCTCTCTCTCTCTTGCTCTTTCTCTCTGTCTCTCTCTGTCCTCCTCTCTTTCCCTCTCTTCTCTTCTCCTCTCCTCCTCCCCCTCACCTTCTCTCTCCTCCCCCTCTCTTCCTCTCCTCTCCATCTCCTCTCTCTCTCCCTCTCTTCCTCTCTTCCTCTTCCTCTCTCTGTCCTCCTCTCTTTCTCTCTCTTCTCCTCTCCTCCTCCTCTCTCTCGCCCTTCTATCTTCCTCTCTCCCTCTCTCCCTCTCTCTCTCTTGCCTCTCTGTCTCTCTCTGTCCTCCTCTCCTCTCTTTCCCTCTCTTCTCCTCTCCTCCCCCCCCCCCTCTCTTTCTCACGCTCCGCTCTGCTCCTGTGGGACGTCCTATCAGCTCACTCAAACACTCAAACATGGAGCCACATCCACTGTCAGGAATGGAGGAAATGAGGGTAAACCAAAAGTCACAGTCCCCCACAAAGCTCTGTTTATTTACACTTTGTTCACTGAGTGGGAACCAATCCAAAATTTCAGGTGGAGCGCAGCAATAAAAAGTCACCAAATTATAACATAAACAACTTGACCATCGTGTCCAATGTTTTTTGTAGTTAAGATTAAATCAGGATCGCACTTATTATCAGTAAAAGCTGTATTTGATTTGAACATGTGTACCTCGTATCTGGGGACACAGTTACAGTAGGTCATGTTTTAAAATCCAGATCGTGTGGTACAAGTTTACATAATTTAATATAGCACTTAATCGGATTTAGAAGAGAACCTGGCTGGTGCGGTTTCATTTAAAGTTGCACTCTGTAAGTTTACTAGTGCAGGGTCCAACCTATGAGATGTAAAAGAGGAACTACAGAGATCGTTGCCATGGTAACCTATAGTAAAGCATAGCAGCATAGCATCAATACAAAGATCAGTTCTCAGCTTTCTCCTTACAATACTGTGGAACATTCTAGACAACCAGGTGACAGTCCATCCACCTGAAAAGTTACATAATGCATCTTTAACTATCACACTTGTGCCAGTTTTCGTTTCATGCGGATAGTCCCTGAGATATTAACCATAAACCAGGTCACACATCTGCATACGTGTTCTGGAGTTAGTGGATGGTTCACGGTTCATTCCTGGCTTGTCCAAGAACATAAAGGTTTGGTATGTTAGTGCAGCCTGACCTTTGACCCCTGGACCCTAACCAGACAGATGTCCACACACGAGGGTCTCACTGCTGCTTTATAAACATTCCACAAGTCCAATAATAAAGACATTCAATCGTAAATGTCTTAGATTTGGACCCCTGGTTTAGACCTGGTTTTGTCCTGTCTTGTCTTGGGTTAAGTCATAGTTTAGTCCCACATTTAGTTCTCCAGTTTAGTCCACAGTCTGGTTTAGGGTTTGGTCTAGGCTTAGTTACTAATCCTGGTTTAGTCCTGGTTTAGTTTTGCTTTATCTCAGTCCTGGGTTTTAGTCCAGATTTAGTCCAGGGTAAAGTTTAGAGTTTGGTCTTTGGTCTTTAGTGCTTGTTCAGTCCTGTGTATTCTTGGCTTTTATCTTATTTTCAGTCCTTAGTTTTTTGGTCCTGGTTTAGTCCAGGTTTAGTCCAGGTTTAGTCCAGGTTTAGTCCAGGTTTAGTCCTATTTTACCTCAGTCCTATGTTTTAGTCTCGAGTTAAGTCCTAGTTTAGTCCTAGGTTTAGTTCATAGTCCATGTTTAGGGTTTGGTCTTGGTTCTGTCATTTAGTCCTAGTTTAGTCCTGGTTTAGTTCTGCTTTAACCCAGTCCTGGGTTTTAATCTTGGGTTTAGTTCTGGTTTAGTCCAGGGTCAAATTTAGGGTTTGGTCATTGGTTTAGTGCAGGTTTAGTCCTGGGTTTTACTCGGGTTAAATTCTAGTTTAGTTCTATATAGTCCAGTTTTGGGTTTAGTCCTGGTTTAGTCCTGGTTTAGTCCTGGTTTAGTCCTGGTTTAGTCCTGGTTTAGTCCTGGTTTAGTCCAGACTTACTTCTGCTTTACCCCAGTCCTATGTTTTAGTCTTAGCCTGATTTAGTCCATGGTCCAGTTTCGGGTTTCGTGTTGGTTCAATCCTAAATTTAGTCCTAGTTCAGTCCTGGTTTAGTCCTGGTTTAGTCCTGGTTTAGTCCTGGTTTAGTCCTGGTTTAGTCCTGGTTTAGTCCAGACTTACTTCTGCTTTACCCCAGTCCTATGTTTTAGTCTTAGCCTGATTTAGTCCATGGTCCAGTTTCGGGTTTAGTGTTGGTTCAATCCTAAATTTAGTCCTAGGTCAGTCCTGGTTTAGTCCTGTGTAATCTTGGCTTTTATCTTATGTTTAGTCCTGAGTTTTAGTCTTCTTGGTGTGAATAATTATGATGCTCTAAATGCATAACGTAAGTGAGGAGTAACCACAACAAACTGTTTAAAATGAACTGGTTCTGTTTTTCATATTTTTCGATTTTTAGCTCCTTTAACTCGCCTTTTTGTGTAATGTTCCTTGTTAAAACCTGCACAGGTGTGAACACTCAGACAGACATCAGATTACTCACATCAGATGGAATTGTTTATGGTATTTTAAAGTGGAAAACACCTAAACCTCCTGCAACCATATTTCAAATAGAGCTGCTAAACTGGGCAGTACCTGGAGGACTGAAGAGGGGAGTGAGGGGGGAGGAGGTATAAGGAGCAATGTGATTGGCCTAACAGATATCCACACTTCAAACTCCGCCCCTGCAGCCTGGTGTTTACAAACAGAAGCACTAATCAGGGAAGTCTTGTGTAATGTCACATAGTACTGGAAAATGAAGGCCACCGGAATCAACACAAACTTAGATTTAGTCAGATTTTGTACATGGTTTTTCACCAAAGTTGACAAAAATGACTAGGAAATGTAGGTGGTGCTATTAAAAATTGACTTTTCACAGTTTTTTTCTTTTCATTTATCCCTCGGAAGTTGTTTTTGGAGTGATTCGTGCATGTTTGAGCAATCTTTAATCACTTTTTTTCAAGACACCGTATTGCGACCAACCTCCCTTTTCTGACTCCCCAGTACAAACCCAGTGCTCCCTACTTACTTTGTTCTCTGATTTTATTTTCTTAATTGATGATACTCGTAAAATTCAACAGAACCGTGTAGTAATTTTTGTGCCAATGGAAAAAAAAAAAAAAATCTGCTGTGTTTGCAACTGTTCCATCGCAGTTGTGGAACATGAAACTCAGCAGATTTGTTGCTTTAGATGAATATTGTGATTTAAAATGTGCAGATTATAATTCTCCACATGTTGTTCCTCCTTCACTTTTCCCTCTGTGTTTGTGGGGAGTTTGTTCTGCAGTGGATGGCGTGAATCAAACAGCAGGTATTGTTCAGTGTTTGTGAGTTTCCTGACGACTTCTACTTGGAGACACCGGTCCAGCAAAACATCTTCACTCCTACAACTTCAAGTTAACAACTGATTTTATATTTTTCTTTTACTATAAATCTCCTCTGTGTTTTTTAAAGTCCATTTACCACATTCTGATTTGTAGAGTCACCACATCAGGCCTGATTTTAGAGCGAAAGACCAGAGCTGAGATTGTTTTATTATAATCTGAACACATCTGAACCTTCTCTATAGCTCAGCTCACACAACAATGTCAATGAAACACTTAAGGACCTGCGTCTCTGGGGTTTTGTGTACTAAATCTGACAGTGTAGTGAGCTTATTGTTAGGGTGAGTGCTCCCCCTTCTGGACATAGAGGGTGTTGCAACCTGGAGCCTGTGTGTATGTGTGTGCATGTTAAGATTAAGTTAAGATACATTTTATTGTCCATGTTGGGAAATTTGGTCCTCTGCATTTGACCCATCCTTCAGTGTCTCTGGGGCAACCTGTCAGGAGCAGTGGGACCCATCACCAGATCTTGAGCTAGTTTTGGTCAGGACTGAGCTGGACGATTGTACCTATTGTGCAGGTTTTGGGTTGATGGGGGAAACTGGAGTGCCTGGAGCAAACCCACCCAGACACAGGGAGAACATGCAAACTCCACACAGAAAGGCCCCGGCGACTCAGGGACGGAACCCGGAACCTTCTTGCTCTGAGGTGTCAGTGCCAGCCACTGTGCCTCTGTGTGTGTGCATTTGTGTGTTCTGCCAGACTCAATACACACTTGGCTGTGGGTCTACTCTTCGGCCCCTGAGCTCTCCTGTGTTTTCGGGCCCCTGAGCTCCTAAGGCCCTTGTGCTCTCCTCTTGGGCCCCTGTGCTCTCGGCCCTCTGTGCTCTCCTCTCAGGTCCCTATGGTCTCCTCTTGGGCCCCTGTGCTTTCGGCCCTCTGTGCTCTACTCTCGGGCCCCTGTGCTCTCCTCTCGGGCCCCTGTGCTCTCCTCTCAGGTCCCTGTGGTCTCCTCTTGGGCCCCTGTGATTTTGGGCCCCTGCGCTTTCAGGCCCCTGTGTGCTCCTCTTTGGCCTTTGTGATCTTGAGTCTCTGTGCTCTCTTCTCGGTCCCCTATCCTCTCAGGCCCCTGTGCTCTCCTCTCGGGCCCTTATGCTCTCGGGTCCCCACACAGGGGCCCTGCACCAGCCTCATGTTTGAACTGTCTGATGGGATTAGTGCACTCTGAGCTGCAGGGGCTGATGGGTAATTGCATTAGCAGAGATAAGAGAACGACAGAGCAGTGCCATCCATCAGTCCTCTCCTCCGCTGCACTCTTCTTCCTCTCCTCCTCCCACATTCCCTTCATCTGTCTCTTCCTTTTTTTCTCCTCCTCCTTCTCTCTCCCTCCACCTCTTCTCCTTTTTTTCCTCTCCTCCTCATTTTCCTCTCCTCTTCCTGCTCTCCTCTGTCTCTTCCTCTTCTCCTGCTTTTCTTCTTCTCTCCTCTTGTCCTCTTCCTCTCCTCCACCTCTTCCTCTGCAGCTCTTTTTAATATATTGATATGCATTGCTTTATTATGACGCACCAGCAGAGCGGTCCAAAGCCAAGCAGGCTCTGGGTTTAGTCCTGGTTTAGTTCTGGTTTAGACCTGGTTTAGTCCTGGTTTAGTCCTGGTTTAGTCCTGTTTTAGTTCTGGTTTAGTCCTGGTTTAGTCCTGTTTTAGTTCTGGTTTAGTCCTGTTTTAGTTCTGGTTTAGTCCTGGTTTAGTCCTGGTTTAGTCCTGTTTTAGTTCTGGTTTAGTCCTGGTTTAGTCCTGGTTTAGTCCTGGTTTAGTCCTGTTTTAGTTCTGGTTTAGTCCTGGTTTAGTCCTGTTTTAGTTCTGGTTTAGTTCTGGTTTAGTCCTGGTTTAGTCCTGTTTTAGTTCTGGTTTAGTTCTGGTTTAGTTCTGGTTTAGTCCTGTTTTAGACCTGTTTTAGTTCTGGTTTAGTTCTAGTTTAGTCCTGGTTTAGTTCTGGTTTAGTTCTGGTTTAGTCCTGGTTTAGTCCTGGTTTAGTTCTGGTTTAGTTCTGGTTTAGTCCTGGTTTAGTCCTGGGTTAAACTTGGTTTAGTTCTGGTTTAGTCCTGGTTTTGTCCTGGTTTAGACCTGGTTTAGACCTGGTTTAGTCCTGGTTTAGTCCTGGTTTAGTCCTGGTTTAGACCTGGTTTAGTCCTGGTTTAGTCCTGGTTTAGTCCTGGTTTAGACCTGGTTTAGTCCTGGTTTAGTTCTGGTTTAGTCCTGGTTTAGTCCTGGTTTAGACCTGGTTTAGACCTGGTTTAGACCTGGTTTAGTCCTGGTTTAGTCCTGGTTTAGACCTGGTTTAGTCCTGGTTTAGTCCTGGTTTAGACCTGGTTTAGTCCTGGTTTAGTCCTGGTTTAGACCTGGTTTAGACCTGGTTTAGTCCTGGTTTAGTCCTGGTTTAGACCTGGTTTAGTCCTGGTTTAGTCCTGGTTTAGTCCTGGTTTAGTCCTGGTTTAGTTCTGGTTTAGTCCTGGTTTAGTCCTGGGTTAAACTTGGTTTAGTTCTGGTTTAGTCCTGGTTTAGTCCTGGTTTAGACCTGGTTTAGACCTGGTTTAATCCTGGTTTAGTCCTGGTTTAGACCTGGTTTAGTCCTGGTTTAGTCCTGGTTTAGTCCTGGTTTAGTCCTGGTTTGGTCCTGTTTTAGTCCAGGTTTTTGTAGTTCTTATTTGCCTTTATATGTGAGAGCTCACAGCGCCCTCTGCTGTTTCTGCTGCTCATTCTTCTTTTGAGTCGTATTCAAACATAAACATACTCTCTAAATCTATACTTATCACATTTTCACATTTGAGTATATATATATTTTACAATAGAATAAAGCCGACAGTAAAGTGCACAATCCAATATAAAAATCAATGAGAACTCAGCGAGAGCTCAATTGAAAAGCAGGTGCAGTGATGCTAACTCCTCTGTGGGGCAGTGCACACAGGAGCTACATCTGCTACAGAAAACAAAGTATTTATACACATTTGATCCATCTTGAAACCTCCAGATCTTGAGCTGGTCTTGGTCAGGACAGTCTCTTAGCTGAAGAATTTACTCTATGTTCATGTTTTGTGTCTCTCCTGCAAACTCCATACAGACACGGGAATCGAACCCCGAACCTTCTGGCACTGAGTAACACTTTACTTCATTCGCACATACTTAAGTGTCTTGCCCAAGGAAACAATGGTGGAGAGGAGATCTAACCGTCAACCTTTGGGTCAGTGGACAAATGCTGCTAACAGCTAAGACTAAGGCTACTACTACTACTACTACTACTACTACTACTGCTACACTACTGCTACTACCAGGATACTGTTACTACATCCACAAGACCTACTGTTACTGCATCTACTACCACCACTACTACTGTTATTAGTATTACTACTACTACAAATACTACTATTACTACTACTAAAAGAGAGTGAGAGAGAGACAGACAGAGAGAGAGAGAGACAGACAGAGAGAGAAAGAGAGAGACAGAGAGAGAGAGAGAGAGAAGGAGAGAGAGAGAGAGAGACAGAAATAGAGAGTAAGAGAAATAGAGAGAGAGAGACAGAAAGAGAGAGACAAACAGACGAAGAGAGAGAGAGAGAGAGACAGCGATGGAGAGAGACAGAGACAGACAGAAAGAGAGAGAGAGACAAAAAGAGAGAGACAGAAAGAGAGACAGAAGGAGAGAGTGAGACAGACAGAAAGCAAGAGAGAGAGAAATAGAGATAGAGACAGACAGAAAGAGAGAGAGACAGAGAGAGTGAGAGAGAGACAGACAGAAAGAGAGAGTGACAGAGTGAAAGAGAGAGAAGGAGAAACAGAGAGAAATAGAGAGAGAGAGACAGAAAGAGAGAGACAGAAAGAGAGAGACAGAGAGAGAGAGAGACAGAAAGAGAGACAGACAGAGAGAGCTACAGTGTGGTGCCTGCACTGGATCAATATTATGTAGCCACTCAACCACTAATCTGCTCTGGTCTCTGGTAGAGACTATGGTTTAGTCTCTGGTCTGGTCTCTGCTCTGGTCTCTTTGGTCTGGTCTCTGGTATAGACTCTGGTGTAGTCTGGTCTCTGGTCTCTGGTCTGGTCTCTGGACTCTGGTCTCTGGTCTCTGGCCTGGTCTCTGGCCTGGTCTCTGGTCTGGTCTCTCTGGTCTTGTCTCTGGTCTGGTCTCTGGTCTGGTCTCTGGACTCTGGTGTAGTCTGTGGTCTAGTCTCTGGTCTGGTCTGTGGTCTGGTCTCTGGTCTGGTCTCTTTGGTCTGGTCTCTGCTCTGGTCTCTAGTCTCTGGTCTCTGGACTCTGGTGTAGTCTGTGGTCTAGTCTCTGGTCTGGTCTGTGGTCTGGTCTCTGGTCTGGTCTCTTTGGTCTGGTCTCTGCTCTGGTCTCTTTGGTCTGGTCTCTGCTCTGGTCTCTAGTCTCTGGTCTCTGGACTCTGGTGTAGTCTGTGGTCTAGTCTCTGGTCTGGTCTGTGGTCTGGTCTGTGGTCTGGTCTCTTTGGTCTGGTCTCTGGTCTCTGGTCTCTGGTCTCTGGTCTCTGGTCTCTGGTCTCTGGTCTCTAGTCTCTGGTCTGGTCTCTGCTCTGGTCTCTGCTCTGGTCTCTGGTCTGGTCTCTTTGGTCTGGTCTCTGGTCTGG
This sequence comes from Periophthalmus magnuspinnatus, assembly GCF_009829125.3. NCBI lineage: Eukaryota > Metazoa > Chordata > Actinopteri > Gobiiformes > Gobiidae > Periophthalmus > Periophthalmus magnuspinnatus. Next base: position 6,224,024 of record NC_047141.1, read on the forward strand.
TCTCTAGTCTCTGGTCTGGTCTCTGGTCTCTGGTCTCTAGTCTCTGGTCTGGTCTCTAGTCTCTGGTCTCTGGTCTCTGGTCTCTGGTCTGGTCTCTGGTCTGGTCTCTGGTCTCTGGTCTGGTCTCTGGACTCTGGTGTAGTCTGTGGTCTGGTCTGTGGTCTGATCTTTCATCTAGCCTTTCGACTCTGATGTGGTCTCTGGTCTGGTCCATTTTGTTCCTAACGATTACAGGGGGAAAAAAAATTGTATTCAGGGCGTATAAATGGGCAGATATTCATCACGTGCAGATCTAAATTTTGTCTTAACATTCACATATGGGTTAAACAGGTTAAGGTTAGGGTTTAGATTAAGGTTAAGCTTAAAATGGTGATAATGATTTTACTGTTTACTGTTTGTAACGTGACTTTGAGTGTCCAAAAAAGCACTAAATTTCAAGTATCATTATTATTTAGAATGAGTCTCTTGGAAATAAATGTAACGTCCCCGAGGTGTATGGAAAACCAACGTGTACATTTGTGTGTGTGAGATGAAAGAACGACAGAGATAGAGTGAGAGGGCGGGGCCGGGCAGGTGCAGTGTCTAGACATCCGCTTACAGGACGCTCTCTCTGTGTTTTGTCCCATTGTCTTTAGAACAACAGCACTTCAGAGTTAAGTCACAAATATGCAGCTTGAGGCACACAGGTTAGTCACTCTGCCCCGACTGTGGGAAGTACAACATAGTACGACCATAGTACGACCACAGTACGACCATAGTACGACCATATTAAGACCATAGTACGACCATAGTACGACCATAGTACGACCATAGTACGACCACAGTACGACCGTAGTACGACCGTAGTACGACCATAGTACGACCATATTAAAACCATAGTACGACCATAGTACGACCACAGTACGACCACAGTACGACCGTAGTACGACCGTAGTACGACCGTAGTACGACCATAGTACGACCATATTAAAACCATAGTACGACCATAGTACGACCGTAGTACGACCGTAGTACGACCAAAGTACGACCGTAGTACGACCGTAGTACGACCGTAGTACGACCATAGTACGACCATAGTACGACCACAGTACGACCGTAGTACGACCACAGTACGACCATAGTACGACCACAGTACGACCGTAGTACGACCGTAGTACGACCACAGTACGACCGTAGTACGACCGTAGTACGACCACAGTACGACCATAGTACGACCATATTAAAACCATAGTACGACCGTAGTACGACCGTAGTACGACCAAAGTACGACCATAGTACGACCGTAGTACGACCGTAGTACGACCACAGTACGACCGTAGTACGACCATAGTACGACCATAGTACGACCACAGTACGACCATAGTACGACCATAGTACGACCATACTCAGGGCGCGCGTGGACTGAAACGTCTCGTATAACTGGAACGAGCGGATACGATATGACCATAGTGTGTGAAAAGACTGAAACGTTTCATAAATGGACTGGTCACATATGAGTATACTGGACAAATGTTTCTTGCCACAGTACAGACACATATACACAAGTCCACAGATCCAAGAGGCAAGGTACAAAAGTGTCTTGCCCAAGGAAACGATGGTGGAGAGGAGATCTAACCGTCAACCTTTGGGTCAGTGGACAAATGCTGCTAACAGCTAAGACTAAGGCTACTACACTACTACTACTACTACACAACTGCTACTACTACTACACTACTACTACTACTACACAACTGCTACTACTACTACACTACTGCTACTACTACACTACTGCTACTACCAGAATACTGTTACTACATCCACAAGACCTACTGTTACTGCCTCTACTACCACCACTACTACTGTTATTAGTATTACTACTACTACTTAGAGAGAGAGAGAGAGAGAGAGAGAGAGACAGACAGACAGACAGAGAGAGAGACAGAGAGAGAGAGACGGACAGAGAGAGAGCGACAGAGAGAGACAGAAAGAGAGTGTAAGAGAAATAGAGAGAGAGACAGACAGAGAGAGAGAGAGACAGACAGACAGACAGACAGAGAGAGTGAGACAGACAGACAGAGAGAGAGAAAGAGAGAGACAGAGAGAGAGAGATGGACAGAGAGAGAGCGACAGAGAGAGACAGAAAGAGAGTGTAAGAGAAATAGAGAGAGAGACAGACAGAGAGAGAGAGACACACAGAAAGCAAGAGAAAGAAATAGAGAGAGAGACAGGAAGAGAGAGACAGAGAGAAAGACAGAGAGAGTGGGAGAGAGACAGACAAAAAGAGAGAGCGACAGAGAGAGAGAGAGACAGACAGACAGACAGACAGAGAGAGACAGAGAGAAATAGAGGGAGAGAGACAGAAAGACACATATATACATACATACTGTAAAAGCAGATCTTGAAGTCAAAATATACTCTTATTGTACAACAGTAGAACAGAGTGAAGTCTCAAATAAGCAGCTTCAGAATTCAGGCAGTTGTCAGTCACTACGCTCCAAGTGTGGGACGTACGACCATACTCTTGTTTGTACGTGGACTGAAACGTCTCATAACAGAAGTGATCCCATATGAGGTGAGAGAGGTAAGTGAGTGTGGTGCCTCCGGCCAAATGAATATCGTGGAGGCTATAGCAGATATAGTGGCGAGCACTTAGCACCACTATCAATGAAACCTGCTGCTAACGCTAATGGGAGATGATCAGATACGACCAGAGTGTGAAACGCCTCACAAATGAACTGATCCGATATGAACATACTCCAGAGGACAGGCACCGAAACGTCTCATACGACTGTAATGATCATATATGACAGTAGTGTGTACGTGGACATCTCATTACTGTATTGACCAGTGAGCGTACATGGACTGAAACATCACATATAACTGGAACGGGCTGTTGTGACCAGTGTGGACTGAAACATCACATATTGGATGATGCAATATTCACTTGTGGCATATTTACATACTGTAGATACCGAGAGTTCTGGCTGTATCAGTGTGTACGGCAGGGGTCACCAACCCTGTGCCCGCGGGCGCCCTGTCGCCCCCAGGCCCCACATGAGTCGCCCGCAGACCGGTTCTAAAAATAGCACAACTCACTAATAAGCTGCATCTAAAATTTAATTTTATTCTGTTGTTATATTTTTTTTATCACCCTTGTGTTTATATAGATTTAAAAGTGGCAATATCTTAAACATATGTTCATTATACGTGAAGTTTAGATAAGTTAAGGTGAACTTTGACCTACTCACTTCAAAGGTCAGTATTGCGCGTGACAAAACCAATGCTCCGCTCTCGAGCGATGTGAGGATGCGCTGAATGCAGTTTCTTACTCCAAAACATGGTAGAAAATAAAGAGATCACTTTCACAACGATTTAAGACTGTAAAAGAAACCTGCGCGTATCTCATCTGTGGAGCGACTGTGGTGACGGCAAAGCGGCACAATGTGGAGGGACACTTCACTACATCTCACAAAACTCCACACTAACTACCCACGGGGACGCGCACTCCCCACGGGGACGCGCACTATGGGCAGAACAAGCCCAGAGCTAAACGCAGCTTTGGGTAAACAACAGGCTTTAAAAATATGTAAGCTTATTTTTCTTTAACATTACATAATTGATAACTTTATGAAACATGGTGCAATGTCTATTATTTATATTTTGTTAAAAAGGTTTGTCAATGGATAGTGAAAATGGGACACTTTTCCTGAGATGTAGTGATGTAAGTGTCATCTGGAAATTTAACAATTACTAAGATTAGTAAAGTTAAAGTGCTGAATACTGATATGTTTCCCTCCTTGCTCATTGTTGATAATTATTTTGAGAAATCATTAATGTGATCAGTGTCTTGCAACATGATCAGTGTGTTCACATAGATGATTATCATTATTAATAATGTATAACTAAAGGCAAACTGAGAAAATGTGTTATTTCAGAAGAGCGTCTCAAACTGGTAGCCCTTCGTATGACTCAGTGCCCATAAAGTAGCTCTCAGGTTAAAAAAGGTTGGTGACCCCTGGTGTACGGTGTCCTGGAAGTGCTGCGGTTAATTCATCTCTTTCCACTGAACAGAGTAGTGAGGTCAACTGATCTGACTGCACACTCGCCCACAGAAATGTAAACAAAGGGGTGTGTGTGTGGTCGATTTAACGTGCCCATATCTCGTTATTTTCTGATCTGTTATAATGTAGTTTTCTCATCAAAAACGAACCTGGAGTTGTGTTTTTTTTTTCATTCACACATGTTTAACGCACAAACTCTGAATATTTAGGCTGAAAAAACAGTTGAACCACTGCCAATCTCTACTGAATTAAAGGTAAAAGCTAAATATTCACTTGAAAACCACCACTTCATGACATCACGAGGTGGAACAGAGCGTTTCAAGCATTACAGATGTAGACAGACTAATAATAATGCATATACATATTGTAAAAGCAGCTCTTGAGGTGAGACTGCTGTGCGATTATAGCTTGTTTTATTTGTTTGAGAATCAGGAAGTGCATTGTTAGCGTGCCAGTTGTTTTGTTAGCATTGTTGATGTTAGCGTTACTGTGATGGCGACCTCCGCTCTGGCCTCTGAAAGTTGCAAAATGTGCTTATAAACTCATCGCAGTGATTAATTAGGATAGTCGGAACGCATAAGGTAAATGAGAAAACCATTAAAAAAAACGTAAATAAAAACTGTAACGAAATGGTTTAGGGTTCAAGTCTTACTGGAATACGCTCATATATACTGTAATGTTTCCTGCCAAAGACACTTCCCCAACAGCCCTCCCTCCGGTCGTATAATTGGAAGGGCATCTGTTGTAAAATCTACCGCCACTTCCCCAAACACTGCACAGGCCTGGGATTTCTGCTGCAGTCTCCAGAGCAGTCCTGCTTTATCATGTATGATTAATGACCCTCTCCCCTCCTCCTGCTATCTTTCCCTCGCCGCTCTCTTTCTCTCTTTCTTCCCTTCCTTTTCCTCTCTTTCTCGTTCTCATTCTCATCACTTCTTCTCCTTCTTGGTCTTTCTGTCTCCCTCCTCTCTCTCCACTCTGAGTCTCCACCTCCTATCTCTCGTCCGTCTTTCGCTGCCCCACCCCTCTCTCCTCCACCTCCTCCTCATCTCCCTTGTTCTTTCTCTCTCCTTCCACCTCTCTCTCTCTCACTCTATGTTCTCTTCACCCATTTTGCTCCTCTTTCTTTTGCCCTCTCCTTCCTTCACTCCCTCTCTTTCCTCCTTAACCATGTCTCCATTTTTCTCTCTTCTCCTCTAAACTATCTATCTTTCCCCATCTCTCTTGTCCTCGACCCCCCTAGTTCTCTCTCTCTCCTTTTCCCTGCTTTCTCCTTCTCTCTTCTCTCTCTCTCTAGCTTTGTCTCTACCTCTCCTTTCTCCTGCTCTCTCCTTCTATCTTCTCCCTCTCTCCCACTTTTTCCTGCTCTCTCTTCCCCCTCTCTCTTGTCCCTAACCCCTTCTCTCTCTCTCTCCTTTTTCCTGCTCTCTCCTTCTCTCTTCTCTCTCTTGCTCTGTCTCTTTTTTTCCTGTTCTCTCCTTCTCTCTTCTCTCCAGCTCTGTCTCTTCTTTTTCTTTTTCCTGCTCTCCTTCTCTCTTCTCTCTCTCTCTGTCTCTAGCTCTGTCGCTCCTTTTTCTTTTTCCTGCTCTCACCTTCTCTCTTCTCTCTCCTTTCTCCTGCTCTCCTCTTCTCTCTCTCTCTCTCTCCCTCTTCTTTCTCCTGCTCTCCCCTTCTCTCTTCTCTCTCTCTCTCTTGCTCTCCCTCTCCTTTCTCCTGCTCTCCTCTTCTCTCTTCTCTCTCTCTTTCTCTCCTGCTCTCCCTCTCCTTTCTCCTTCTCTCCTTTTCTCTCTCTCTCTTGCTCTCCCTCTCCTTTCTCCCGCTCTCCCCTTCTCTCTTCTCTCTCTCCTGCTCTCCCTCTCCTTTCTCCTGCTCTCCTCTTCTCTCTTCTCTCTCTCTTTCTCTCCTGCTCTCCCTCTCCTTTCTCCTGCTCTCCTCTTCTCTCTTCTCTCCCCCTCGCTCTCCCTCTCCTTTCTCCTGCTCTCCTCTTCTCTCTTCCCCCTCTCTCTGCCTCAGGGACACTGCAGATCTGCTCAGTTCAGCACTTTGTCAGTCTGCAGTCCTTCACAGCTCCAGGAGAAGTGCTGACCAAAGAGAAAAAACGGCTCCAATCACAGCACACGCTAACAACGCTAACGCCGCTAACGCCGCTAATACCGCTAACTCTGCTCAAACCATCACACGAGATAAAGCACCGGGAGGCAAGGTGCACTTCACATACCATTTATGAAATTAAACGAACTGGGGAACATTCCAGGCAGAGCAATAACATCTCCATGGAGACAAGCAGCTGACAGACCCTCTACTAGAAAAGTTACGTAGTGTATCTTTAAATTCAATAAGAGTATTTCATTTACTGAAGATAATTATGAGATTAGTTGAGCTTTCTACCATATTATAACATTTCTCCCTCATCAAAAACATGCACGAACACGATGTCATTCATGTTTGAGTAATCTAGTGATCTCTCCCAGGCCCTATTCAAACCCCAAAACAGGAATTCTCCATAAATACACAAAAACACGATACAAAACTGTACACAACAACTTCACAAACCTGATGTGATGTGCAGTAGTTTCATTAGTGGGATGCAGCTGATTGTGTTGTGACAGCGCTCTGAAGGGGGAGTGACTTAGCGCAGAGAGCAAAGGGAGGGGGTCATAAAAGTGAAACTAATGAAACATGTTTTTGGTAAATATAGCATTTTCAAAACAATAAAAGGTAACATAGTGATCTAAATATGTCATGTCATTTTATCATAGATTTAAGCTAAATAAACTAAATGTCTCTAGTCACCTCTCCACAGATCTGACCTGTAACTTGGCTGTTGTTGTGGTGTATATTGAGTATATGATAAGAAGAACAATTCACATTCATCGTCACGTTTCCTTTGTATCTTTATATCGTTTTACACTGCTCAGGCTTCTGAAAGTTCATATTTAACTGTTACGTTTTTTGATTGACAAAATGGCGTCTTGAAAATAAGCGATTAAAGATTCCTCAAACGTGTACGAATCACTCCGAATACAACTTCAGGTGGGTAAATATCGAGGGGAAACAACTACGGCGTGGTTAAAAGCTCTGAAAAGTCGATTTTTGCAGGATATCGATTGATTTAAGCTCATTGATGACCTGACGGACGGACAGACAGGTGAACGTGTGTAGAGAGGAGCAGATAGACAGGTGTCGATGTGGAAAAACAACTCCAAGTCTGAGTGAAATACTGTTTATTGTCATAGCAACACTGATATGGTGCATTGTTTATTAAGTGAGTGAATGTTAGTATTATTCTTTTTCAGAACATGGTAAATATCTAATATAAAGGCACCGTTCACACACACACACACACACACACACAGAACTAGGACTAAACCATAGACTGTAAAGAAATGGATCAAGGGAGCGTGACGTCATCCGTAGCGTTCAGTTGGAACCAAATGAAGCCAGTCAAATCTACCAGTTATAGCGGCTAATTTGGGGCAAAGTTCCATAATTGGAATTCTGAGTGTCATTGTCAAAGAGCCAATCAGGAGCGAGGTTGTTGAAGATACTCACACTGTTGGTTGAGCTGTTGGGTGGACGCTTAGCAACAAGGCATGACAGCTGTCAATCAAACCCGTTGTTAACAATAGCACGTGTCTGACCTCGGGGAAAGAAGGCGCCTGATTGGTCTGTTATTGATTTACAGATAAAATAGTGAGATAAAAACAGCAGGATCATGTAGAGCGGGTGGATACGGACATTTTAAGATTGAGCCGCAGCAGCAGTTACAGAGAAAGGGGCCACCATTTTACAATAGAAAGTGAAATGACTCTAGTCTTGCTGCGGCTAACGGGGCTACTTTTGTCCATCTGTACAGTCTATGGATCGATCCAGAACTTAAGAGGAAGCATAGGTCTCAGTTGTGAGTGTGAACAGCGGGGCAGGAGGAGCACACATGGACAGTTAGCATGTAGAAGGTCAAATACGTCTGAGGAGCTGTAAGGCCTTTGGTCAAGAGAATACACACATCCCAACCTGAGATTCTTAATTTACAGTTGATAATAATTTATTTGTTTTGAAGCAGCTTTAGAAAAGAATATACTGTCTTTGTTAAACATAGAACACATAGAGAGCAGCCACCTAGTGTCCTCACACCGAGTGCACACACACACACACACACACACACACAGAGGGGGAACATCCGCCTCGTGTCCTCAATCTGATAGCACACACACAGAGCACCCACCTCGTGTCATCATTCAGAGTGCACACACAAGGAGAGTCCACCTCGTGTCCTTACTCCGAGCACCTGCCTCGTGTCCTCACTCTGAGTGGACACACAGTGCGCCCGTCTTGTGCCGGTCCCAGTAGTGGCAGTCATCACTGAAGCTCCAGGCCGCAGCACAGTCCTTATGGCGGGTGATGGCGTGGACCACGAGGCGGTCGCTCTGGAGGTGGGTGGTCAGGTGCTCCACCAGCGCAGGGGGGCCGGCTCTGCGGCTCTGGGCCTCCACTAGCTCCTGGATGCTCTGCCTGGGCACGGGCCTGGGGTCGCTGCTGTAGGACACCACCAGGAGCAGGTGCCTGACGGGGGGCACCTCAAACCAGGCATCCCCTGTGATGTGGTGGAAGTGCTCCCCCGCCCTCCAGCTCCTGTAAGCGCTGCTCGAGCACTTGATGACCCGCACGGACCAGCTCACCCAGTCGTACTTCTTCAGCAGGGCCTGGAGTAGAGCCTCAGCCACCTGCACGGTTCATTTGGACAAAAACAAAATATAGTTTATTGTTTAGTCTCTGACTAAAGGGCAGAGTGAGGAAGGAGGGATGGGGTCTGGGGGACTAAAGGAGAACTGATTTCCCTGCATTTTTGATCTGGTAATTTCCCAGGTAAATTACAGGGGAAGATGCAGGGATTATGTGTGAATCGATATTTTGCATCTGATGTCATCAAGATTCTCTGGGGATGTGATGCTAACCGTAGGCATGCTCTGTCTGAGGCTTTGTTAGACTTTAATCTGAGCTTTATTTTAACACATTCTGACCAGAAAGAATTAACTTAGTTGGAGCTACAACAGGTGAGCTGATTTATGTCGTTAAACAAGTCCCTCTCAAATAACATTACACACTCACACTAGTTTTCAGTCACTCTCACCTTGTTGAAAATGAAACAGCTGAATCATAAACACCTGAATTGATCACAGGCTCCTGAAAATGTGTTTTCAAATGTGTGGCAGTGATTTCTACAGTGTGCATTGCTTCACGATGGTAACTGCAGCCAACAGCCATACACATACATGTAGAACACCCCCGATGTGATATCACTGCAAAGTACCAATAAAGCTAAAAAATTTACAGTACCACGACTTGGTTTCTGTGGTTACGAGCTTTGTTTCCAGATTACTCTACATGGTTACATTGCATTCCATTCAAATAAAAGGTTGCAGCAGCTCGTTGCTACGTGAGAAAACGTCTGGTTTGTGCTTTGTTTCAGGCAACTGGGAGGATGGATGTTTCCACGTTGCACATTACGAGCTCCAGCCTTTGAGAGTTCCAGCTGATTTAACCTGTATGTAAACAATATGACTAATGCAAACCTGAGGCTCAAGAAATTTAAACACAAAATAAATGTCTCCAGCATGTTCTGTTAACAGGATACATGAAGTGGGACAGTGTGCAAAGCGGCAACGTTCTGGGACTGGTGCATGTATGAAAGGGGCGTCTGTGTTGAGTGTTCTGGCATTTTCAACCTGGCAATTTTCTGGAAAACTATGTGACTGGGGCTTTAGTTTAAGTCAGCAAATAATATGACTAAATTTACAAAACGAAAAATCGTAGTGACCTGCTGCAGCTCCTCCTCTTCGCTCTCCTGGAGGAAGCGCTGGGAGTCCTCTTTGGCCTGCTCCGGGAAGGCCTCGATACACGACGCTATGGTGTCCTTCATCTTGGCCTCCACCTCCTCCATCCTGGCGCTCCACTCCCCGATGAGCTCCTCTTCCTCCTCAGGCCCCTGCGTGAGAGCACAGTGCCCCAGCAGAGCGATCAGGCCCAGACAGAACAGCTCCTTCATGCGCACGCAGAAGTCCTCCAGGAGCCTCCGGTTATGGGCCAGGTACCTGCGGGGAGACGGGCAGGGTCACAGCAGAGCAGTTGTGATATGATATGGGAAGACACAGTTTCCATGGCAACACACTACACGCGCAAGGATATAGACCGTGTGAAACGCTACGTCGTCACGATGTTCAGAGTGGAGGCGACTGGAGGCAAAATGAAACATCGTAACACGTGTTCAGGGATTAGCTCTCGTCAAATCCAAACTGGAAAGATTTGGGGGATTTTGAACAAACAACAAGTTGGATTTTTGCATTCCCAGTGTAAAAATCAATCAATCAATCAATCAACATTTATTTATAGAGCACTTTACAACACTCAAGGTGACCAAAGTGCTTCTAAAATCATACTAAAACAGTAAAATAGGAGAATAAAATAGAATAAAGTACATTAATATAACAAATTATAAAGTGTTGAAAGCCAGTCTGAATAAATATGTTTTAAGCCTGGATTTAAAAAGACCAAAGTCAGTGATGGTTCGCATATCAAGAGGCAATTTGTTCCAGAGAAAAATGCCAGATTACATATCAATTACAAGGAACCTTATTCCAGAAGTTGCCGAAAATGTCATTCAGGTTGTATTATTTTGCATGGAACAGCTGATCTTGACCATAAATAAGTTCTACACAAACTACAGAGTCTTTTTAAAGCCTCCAGAACATCAGTGCAGAGGTCACGTCTTGGTCACATGAACATAAAACGCTTCAACCTACTTTATATTTATATTTAGCGGCAAAACTTTTCTCAAATTCTCCATGAAAATGAATGGGATTCCCGCTTTACCAGTTTAGAAAGTGCTGTTTAGTCGCATTTAGACGCAAAAGTGAGCGAGGCCGAATAAGACCAATGAAGCAGTGTTCCTCAAACGCTGGAAATCGTTTTATCCACTTTTTGTTTGTCCTCCTTTGAATCATTTCTTGTTTCAAACCACAGTGGAAATGTCACAAGCCTTCAAACTGATGTATGTACAAAAAGTCTCTGACACTTTTAAATCTTCAGTAGCTCCTATAATTCTTAAGTTTTACTCACCAAATTTTAGCAGTAGGTGAACTGAACCTTCTGAGATTTTTGGCAATATATACGGTTATAATTGTTCACTTACTCTTGAGTTTATCACCAAGTAAGTGTCCATCATTTTTAGTTTGGCCCTGAATAGCCCGATCCAACACTTTCCACAACATTTAAAAACATTTCTGGGCTAATGCTCTTATTTGATCCTCGATATTACGTTTTAAGTCGTTTATTGTCTGAGGTTTATTCACAAACACCTTTTCTTTAAGATCGCCCCACAGGAAGAAATCAGGACTAGTCAGGTCTGTGGAGATCACATACTGCCCCCTGTCTTTGGCATTTACGCTCGGGGCATCTCTGGTGTTAAAATGTCGACGGTAAAACACAGCTGGGTTTGTGAATTTGACCCGTGTGACTCAAAGTGTCACTGTACAATGAGGGTTTGTTCCTCGGTGCTGGATTTGCTCAGATTATTGTGGGAAGAGTCATTCTAAATGCTCTGAAAAAATAAAATAAAAATGTTTAGAAACAAAAGAGTTATGGATTTTTTTCAACTGTTCAATTATGTATTTTCCCAAAGTTTCCTAAACCCCTCGTATTCTCAAGGTGATGAGGCAGTTGAAGCGAAACTAAACACTAAATCAACTTTTTTTTTGTACTAAACTGTATATGTGGTGTTTTAATAGCATTATCTACTATCTCTAACAATTTTTTATTATTTATTTTTTTGTAATTTCAATGGGAACTAGATACAGTTGCAGGTTTCTGATCAAAACCGTATAATAATTAGCGTGTCCTGGCTCCAATGGCCGCTGCAATTTTAAGTACTTGGTGACATCACAAAGAACTGCCCTGATTACAGACAGGTGTTTCTGATTACACCTGGTTGTGGGTGTTAGATCAATCGCACTGGTCCTTACACCTCCAGACCTCCTCACCCCGTCATTCTCCTCTTTAATCCTCCAGGCACTGCCCAGTTTAGCAGCTCTATTTGAAATGTGGTTGTGGGCGGAGTTTAGGTGTTTAGTCACATTTTAAAGTGAGGTATGACAACAAGATTTTGACATAATTTCAACTAGACTGATTATGAAGGTTGTGTCTCATCCCATCCCTCAAAATTACCACAACGTTCTGTCTCTATTCTGAAGACACAACCATCTCACCTGTCCACCAGCTCCAACACAGACTCCCCAAACAGATTGGTCCCCATCATGGCGCTGTAGAGCACGTGCAGGTTCTTGTCTCCTCCGCTCTTGGAGAAATGCTCTAGAAACAGCCGGGTCTTCACCTCCCTGAACTGCGCCTTGGCCTCCAGGATGTCCACGTACTTCCTGAACTGGTTCCTGATGTTCTCCTCCACAGAGAAGTACTGCGTGTCCAGCCGGGCCCTCTGCAGCTCGGCGTCGATGTCGTGGAGCTGCGTGGAGAGCAGGTCCAGCTGCCTCCTCACGGTCAGGAACTGTTCTTTGACGTAGAAGACCTCCTTGCTCTGGACGTTGTCGAGGGCCAGACGGAGCAGGGGGGCGGCGGCCTCGCACAGGGGGAGGAACTCGCCCACAGCGCTGGCCAGAACCTCGGCTCCTCGCTCCAGCATGTCCATCACCGCCTCGATGGCCTCCTTCTTCTGAGCCACCAGGCGCTCCAAAGAGGCACTCATGTCTGCTCACACCTGGAACAGTCATTAAAAAGTCAAAATTGTCGCAAAATTGAGGCTGAGTTCTTCTCTCAAACAGAAAACACTCCACTGTTCCACCTTGTGATGTCATGAGGTGATACAGGAAGTGCTCCACTGTGTTTTTAAACTCCATACACCTTCACAAGAATCATTTGGATAATTTCAGCCCTGGAATTACTAATCTCTACTATATAAAAGCTAACTGGAAATGACCACTTCTTGACATCACGAGGTGGAACAGGAACAGAGCATTTTGAACTTTGGAGATGTTACAGACCAATAATAAAGTGAAACAAAACACAACTCCAGGGATGTTTTGATAGCAGCATTAAAACAAGGATAAAAGTCATAAAAAGAGCCAATTTTGTGTAATATAGGACCAGATAGGCCCATGTAAACGCTGAAGTGAACTGTCCCAACTGTCAGGTGTGAAAACAAACTAAACCTTGGGCTGAAAAAAGAATCTAACAAAATAAAATAACAGAAGACCAGACGTGCCTGTGCAGATAAAACCTCTCCATCTCTTCTCCTGCTCATCCTACCTGGTAATTTCGAACTTTGCATGATTCTTGTGGTGGACCCAGCACTTCTTCCCTTCGCCATGTCATAAAAACATTAAAGGTGCACTGTGTAACTTTTCTGGTAAGAGGTCTGCCACTTGCTTGTCTCCATGGAGATGGTACTGCTTTGACTGGAATGTTTAATACATTTTTGGACAAAAATTGGATCCTGATCAAGACTTATTCTATTAATAACTTGCAAATGTTTCAGTGTGTGTGTCCTTTTTAATATATATATATATATACACAGTTATATAATACAGAATATCTTGGAAAATAATTTAAAAAAATGATTTAAGGAAAAGGCTTAATATTCTGTGCAAATTCTGATTTCACATTGAGAAGTAAAAAATATTTCAACTCTTTTTATATGTTAGAATATAATGTTCAACCCAAAATGGTTCTTAAGTTGTGCAAAACCATTTACATCCAAATTTATTCTATTTATGAAACTTTTTCCAGTGAGTATCTAGTTTTGGTACAAATGTTAGTATCATTTAAAGTCCAGGTCTGATAATGTCCTCTGTGTGGTTGGAGGTCAAACATCTTGATCCAAAGCACCTCTGACTCTGTGAAAAGTTCTTTAGAGTTGGTTTTGCGGTGCATTAAATAAGCACCGGTCCAATTGTTCATACAGTGAAAAGATGAAACAATAGAGAGTTCAACTTCAGGTTCAGATGAAAAGAGTCAGATTCACAATGAGCTCAGGATAAAAGAGCTTTAAAAATAGGAGCGGTGCCAGGATGTAGGAGCTGGTCAAGGCTTTGAAATATCTCTATTATCACTATTGGATGGGCAGCTCATTTCACTAAAACATTGTTATATTTAAGATTTGACTAAACAAATGCCAAATTGCCAAATTGGTGAAGTTGATCATTTTACTTCCTGGTTGGACACAGTCAGCAGATGTGACGTACGCTGAAGGAGTTTCATACAATCAGAACTAAACCAGGACTAACTAAGAATGAACCAGGGTTAAGCAAACCAGGGCTAAACCAGGACTAAACCAGGATTAAACCAGGACTAAACCAGGACTAAACCAAGACTAAACCAGGACTAAATCAGGACTAAATCAAGACTAAACTAGGACTAAACCAGGACTGAACCAGGACTAAACAAGGACTAAATCAGGACTAAACCTGGACTAAACCCAGACTGAGTGAGGACTAAACAAGGACTAAACCAGGACTAAATCAGGACTAAACCCAGACTGAGTGAGGACTAAACAAGGACTAAACCAGGACTAAATCAGGACTAAACCAGGAATGAACCAGGACTAAACCAAGACTTAACCAAGACTAAACAAGGACTAAAACAGGACTAAACCAGAACTAAGCAAGGACTAAACCAAGACTAAACCAGGACTAAACCAGGACTAAACTGGGACTAAATCCAGACTAAGCCATGACTAAACCAGGACTAAACCAGGACTAAACAAGGACTAAACAAGGACTAAACCAGGACTAAACCAGGACTAAACCAGGACTAAACCAGAACTAAACAAGGACTAAACAAGGACTACACCAAAACTAATTAAACCAGAATTTAAACAGGATTTAATTGGAGAAACTTGGACTAAACCAGGACTAACTAGGATTAAACCAGGATTCAAACCGGACTAAACCACATCTAAACTGTCTGTAGATTGAAACATATAGACTCCTAGTGTAAAGCGTCCCGTGCTTAAGCCTGTATACTGATTGTTTATTGACTTATTGGCACAAAGGTACCGTCTCCAAAGCCCCTCTTCTTCTCCTCGAAGTGACGGGGCAGAAAATGACGCATTGAGCCAAAGAGAGACACGAGCGTCTGTGAGGAGGCTCGGGTGCGTAATTTGGATGGGAAAGAGAAAGGGCAGTGATCCTCCTGCGCATCCTCATCTCCGCCTCACCCAGAGCACTCACGTCGGATGTAATTCATTATTTACGGGGTTAAAATACAGAGCATCAGCGAGTCCCGGACGATTCTGCTCTCTGCTTCTACTTTTAGACTTAAACATCCCAGTCTATTTTCTGATCTACGTTATAATGTTGTTTCCTCATCACAAACAGACCTGGAGTTGTGTTTTGGTTCATTCACATGTTTGACACACAGACCCTGCATATTTAGACTGTGTTCTTCTCTCAAACAGAAAACACCCTGTTCCACCTTGTGATGTCATCATGTGGTAATACAGGAAGTGCTCCACTGTGTTTTTAAAGTCCAACCAAATGATTCTGGTGAAGACTAGAATAATGGATAATTTCAGCCCCGGAACTGCCAATCTCTACTGAACTAAAAGTGAAAGACTCTGTTAACTTGAAAACTACCACTTCATGACATCACAAGGTGGAATAGAGCGTTTTGAGCTTTGGATTTGAAGACAAACTAACAAAAGGATTACTCAAACATGTGTGAATGAAACAAAACACAACTCCAGGTCTGTTTTTGAGGAGGAAACAGCATTATAATTTGGTTTGAAGCTCACCAGAGTCGATTTTGCTTAATATATGATCTTTAAGAGGTTATGGAGAAAGAGGAAAAAGATTCATGGCTACTGTAAACAAAATTCATAAACCAGAAAATTGCTTCGGTGATATGTTGCGGCATAAAACAACAAATTATAATTGGTGGTTTTCAGATTCTACTCTGTGTGGATGAGACGCAAGAGACCGTTTCACCTATTGATTACATTGTGTTTGCCATGAAATATCCAAAAGGTAAATTGACAAATGTTAAACCTGATCATTTCTAATAATGACTCGACCCAATAACTCACTGTATTACAACAAAAATCTGCATTTGAACCATATTCACTTCACCCAGATTCACCCCATCTGCATTAAATATGGCATATGGAGAATGTTGTGGTGTCATCTGAAACACAGCAATACAGACTTAATAAACTAAACGCATGCGTAACGAATAAATAGACTGAATATTTAAACAAAACATATGTATAGCGTCATGTATAGCTAAGACCCACGCAGAATCTGAAATTTGTGGAGTATAATCCTAAGGGAGTGACGTTTACTCGCTGCGCTCACACGAAAAACCGCAGTCTTTACGCACGGGTCTCACGTAAACGTCCAAGTGTTTTTAGCTTCAACATGATCAAAACTGCACTACTCCAGATCCAGCCTGCTACGTTTGCACTAAAACGATTCACAACCAGCTGTACTGTTTGTGCGTCATGTTGTAGAAGAGAGACACGTCTGGAGTCGTGGTTATGTTAGTAATGGGGGTGGCGTTTACCTGATCCGCAGTCTTTACGCACGGGATCTAGGGACGATTCCAAACGCGGACACCTGCTCCAAAGCCTGACGCGCGGTGTGGGTGGAAGAGGAAGAAGGGAGAAAAGAAAGGAAAGTTTGGTGTTCGGTGGTGTCTGGATAAAATTGGCACCGATGGAGAGGCGTGCGCGTCGTATCCGCAGAGACGCACGGACACACGCACGGGAGGACGGGCAAAGCGCGCGCACGTCTGGGGTGATGTACGGTGCGTCAAGACCCGCGTATCCGCGCGACAAGAATCTCTACACCAAGACAAAGTCAGGTTTGTACTGAATCTAAACCAGGACTACATCAGGACTAAACCGGGCGTAAACCACTAAATCAGGAATTAACTAATGGAGCAAACCAATGCTGCGTCTCATTTAAAAAAATACCAGCATCAGGACTAAACCAGAACTGAACCAGGTCTACGCAAAGCAAAGCAAAGCGCGCGCACGTCTGGGGTGATGTGTGGTGCGTCATGACCCCCGTATCCGCGCAACAAGAAGCCGCATCTCAAGACCAAGAACTAAACCAGGCTTAACTTTGGACTTAATCTGGTCTAAACTTGGACCAAACAAATGTTACACCTCAGTTGAAGAGACACTGGATTAAAAAAACAGGACTAAAGCAGAACTGAACCAGGTCTACACGCGCACTTTGGATCTGCAGAGGCGAGCAGGCGCACAGACACGCAAAGACGCACGGACGGACAGGCAGAGCGCGCACACGTCCCCCGTATCTGCGCAACAAGAAGCCACATATCAGGAGGAATCGGTCATTTTTACTCCGCTTTTTCTGGGTCCCTTGCGCCAAATGTGCCAAACGCGCCCCTTTCCGTCAGCCACCCGCAATGAGGTAAGGTATATTTCTTTTCATTTATGTTTAGACCCAAATCTCCATCTTTACTGCGGCCAAACCAGCAACGAGTAGAGGGGACATTACAGCGAAATGTCAGATAATTGGTGATACATGGAGTGAGATTTGAGTGGGGCCAGTCACATCCACACGGTAATTGTTTAATGGGGTTTATGGTACGAGGACTGCGTACAATTTATGACAATATTTATCTTTTTTGTTCATATTGCTGAATGCGCACACGAGCCACTGGGGCGCGCATCAGCCAAGTGCACGGCTTATATGATATTCAGACTTTATTCCTGATCCAAATGTATACGGTAGGAATTGTACACTTTGGAAATCCATCTAAAATTGTGCGTATTGGTTTGGAATAGCACAACAGATTATAGGTTATTCCAAAATGAGAGCGCGCACTTGAGTCCAAGAAATTAAGATGATCCAAACTAAATTAGTCCTACAGCACATCAATCTGTTCCAATTTAATACCAACTACAGCTACGATCCGATTCCTGAGTAATTACAATTTGGGGCGCGCTTTGATTCAGATGCCACACTTTGCTGACGTCAACTGGTTAGATGACGCGCGTGTCCGTATCAGGCGAGGCCCCGGGCGCGCACATACACGCACACATACACACACACACACACACACACACACACACACACACACACACACACACACCCACACACACACCCACACACCCCCACACACACACACACACACACCCACACACACACACACACGCACACACGCACACACACAGAGGTCTCGTGCGATAATGGGGCTGGGACACTTGCCTTATCTGCGCGCACCTGTCGTGTAGCGTCGTTTCCCACATCCGCGCCGTGGACCGACCTGTTCTGCGGCTCCGGGGCATGAGGGCCATTCCACAGCGGCTTAACCCCGACCTCGCACAACCGCGGGCGGCTACACTCACCGCCACTGTGCGCAGCCACTGGAGCGTAGAGCTCAGAAGGTTACGCAGTTGGAAGTGTGATCAATCAAGATATGATCAACAGCTCGTTAAAGGTGCACCGTGGAACTTTTCACCTGCTTGTCTCCAAGGAGATGTTTCAGCTTTGCCTGGAATGCTCCACAGTATGGCATTAAAGGCGATGTACCTGATTTTAGTGTCTTAAAAACGCGAAAAACTAAATTATTTGAAGCGGTTTGCAGTGGTTCAAAGTTATTCCTCATTCAAATTATTCTCCACGATGAGTTTATAAGCGCTAAATTTTGAACAACTAGCATGCTAACGTGCACTTCCTGATTATAGGGCAATACAGTGCTGTATAATTCTATGCAGACAGTGCGCATCAGACTTATTTTGACCTCAGTTGTATTTCTTACACAATATATCTGTACTGGGAGGTGTTTTGCTTATATGGGGGGAAAAAATGGGTACAGGCTCTTTAAACATGTCTCCGTAGAAACCAGTGACAAAACCAGGCCGAATAACAAGCCAGATCTGTGGAGTGGCATCCCTGCTCAGAGAATTGATGTTTTTAAAGGTATTTTTGAGTAATAAAAACACATGTAACTGGATATATATTGCAAGTTAATGCCACACTCAGGGACACTCCAGGCAAAGCAATGGCATCTCCCTGGAGCAAAACAGAAATGTTACACAGTGGGCCTTTAAAGGGGAGTTCCATTTTGTTTTGGTCAAGTAGTATAAAAAATGTCTTGGAAGTTATACGTCACGTGATAATAGCAATAACTATTTACGCACAGAAGAGGGAGGGGTGGGAGGCCTCGTGGACATCAGGCAGTCGACAAGTCGAGTGGCGCCCCCTGGTGACTGCAGACTCCTATTACACAACCAGGAACCCGCAGAACCTTTTATTTCTGGTGATGGTGCGTTGCTCAAACTAAAGCTGCGATGTGTCGTATCCATGCCCTCCCCAGACGTGTAGCCTGTGTAATCTGCTCTTAAATGTTATGATGTAGTCTATATTTGTCGTAACATTTTTACCCTCTCCGGGCATCTCGAGACGCGCGTGCTGCTTATGGTCTGTACGGTCCAGTGCCGCCCTCTAGTGGTCACATAAAAAAATGCAGTTTGGTCCGGGTTCATTGGCACAGAAATAGACATAGGAGCTTTCTAATATTCATCCCGTATTTATTGAAGTGCATATATACAGAGCAGGCAGAGGTTCTCACATGGAGGCACCAGCTGCTATAATTATCTGTCGAGAGCAAAATAATCTGAACTGTTATAAACATGATTGTAATAGAATCTCCAGAAACAAAAGTATGATTCTTCATGCTAATGCACATGGTAAATATGTTACAAGAAATAAAAAAAGTAACATAATAATATAAAATGAGACATAAAATGAGACATCCAGGCACAGGCGGTGAAACGTGCACGTTCAGGTGACACCGAGAAGAACAGATATATAGAAAGTGCTATGGTCAGATATAGAAACGTGTGGTCAGACCAAACTAAAGAGAAAAGCCATGAGCCAAAGTCCCGTGTTAGAGTAACAGGAGGTTATAAAGAAAGAACCGGAGCTTCAGCACAGGCCTCTGTGCAGCTGCACAAGTCTGCCCCCTGGTGCTGGGCTGCAGTCTCTGCACAGGAGGTCAATGGTGGAGCTGAGGGGAATGTGTGAGTCAGTGGCAGCGGCGCAGGGCCTCCTGCATCTTCTCCTGGACGTGCTCCATCTTCTCGGCCCACTCCTCACTTAGCCCCTCCTCGTCGTCCCCGATGATGGCGGCGAAGCCCATGAGTGCGATGAGGCCAATGCAGAAGAGGTAGGTGAGGCGGGTGCACAGGCGCTCCATGGTGTGGCGGTCTCCATGGCTGTGCCTCAGGTACACCTCCAGGATGGGCTTGCTGAAGAGCTTAGGGGTGCCCACCACACCGTCATACAGCGTGTGCAGGTTCTGATCACCCAGGTCGTTACTGTAGCTCTCCTCGAAGTCGTCCTTCTTGCGCTCACGCTGGTCGGGCCGTGCCTCCACCATCTCCATGAACTTCCTGAACTGGTTCTTCAGGTTCTCCTCCACTCGGCAGTACTGGCCGTCCAGCGTCTCCTTCTTAATCTGCAGCAGGGTGTTGCGGTTCTGCTGGGAGATATCGTCCAGAGCACGGTTAACTGAGCCAAACTCTCTCTTGAGCGTGCGGATGTCCTCATCGTCAATGTGGTGGAGCACCACTCGGATCAGAGAGCCGGCCACTCCGAAGATAGGGTTAACCACAGCCGCTGCGGACGAGATGGTGGCCACACACTGCAGCACTTTCACCAGACCCTGCTTCAGCTTGGCCTGGTCCTCCAGCAGCTCCTCGTTCATCATATTTGCAGCAGGAGGTGCTGTGGCTCTGTGGCAGAGGAGAGGAGGGTCAGTGTGGGTCAAAAGCACTGAGCATATATGTGTGTGTGACAGAGGAAAAGACGGTCAGTGTGGGTCAAATGCAGTCTCAGCTCTGAGTGCTCTGTATGTGACACACCTGTACCCAGCTGTCACAGTTTATCACTTGGAGCTCTCCTCTGGGAGCTGCACTAATCTTCATGGCTCTACGCCCTGAGCTACAATAACCCCATCCTCTTTTCTATAGTATAAACCATGTGTGGCAGGTCATTTAGAGCTGAAGATCAGCGAGTAGCTCCATAGAATTAAGAAGTAGTGAGGGTACAACGTTCTAGTATCATCCTCACAATTATTTCTTTCTGGATTTGACATGACCTGATGTGTGTCACTAAAGAGATATAATCTAATACTTCAGTGAGGAGCACAGGACTTTCAGAAGCTGTTTAGTCTGGACAGATGCAAAAGCTGGACTGGGTGGGGTCTGCTGTGTGGACTGTTCTGGAGTCTTCCAGAGGTCAACCTGAGGTCATCCAGGAGTGTGTAGGGAAGAGGGAAGGAGAGGGGGAGTGGCCTGTCTGTGAATCTTACCTCACGTTATCTTGGCTTACAGTGTCCTCTGGAAGCACCTGAAATCAAAACAAAGCACTCATTAGAAAACATGTCATGTGTGAGAACTTACTCTTCCTCTTAACAATGTAGTTTGGACCTTTACAAACATATTCTGAGATATCTTTGTGTGTCAGATGCCCTCCCTTGTGTTTCCATGTGCATTTTTGGACATTTTTACACATAAAATGCCTTATTTAAATATGAAAACATTAACTTATGAAACACTTGTCATACATTTTTTTCTTACACATTTACGTAAACTAGTTTCAAATTAATATCTCAAAATTGGAAGTGGGTTTAGGAGTTGGATTTGGGTTCCGGTGGTTGGGTGGAGGTGTGGTATTTCAGCGTCAGACCTGAGAGTATAGCGGTTGAGATGATCCTTGTGGTGTTTACTCACATATTCAGGGGCTGGTTCATGGCATTATATGGATCAAACCAACATTACATTATATTACGTAGCTTTAGCTCGAACCTCCGCTTGACTCATCAGCCCGCGCGCGCAGACAAAACAAGCACCCTGAGAGCTGCAGTGAGGGCGCGCACACAGCAGAGGGCGCAGTTCAACCGCGGCAGGTTTCAGCACCAGGACAGCACTGCCTGGAATTGCCTGGGATAACGCCGAGACTACAGCAATGGTCAGTGGCGACGACACGCGCATTCTCCGGGGAAAAAGACATTAGCAAACCCCATGAGGATCTACAGCATCTCCCAAACGCGTCCGTAATCCCTGCTGTTAAATATAAGCAGAAACATTGGCTACTTTTGAATGAACTGAGATTAGAATAGGTTTTGTCTTGCTTTAGATCTGGTTTAGTCCTTTTCAGCCTTGGTTAAAACAGGTCTAGTCCTCGTTTAGTCCTGGTTTATACAATTTCACAGTACTCACTTTAACACAGGATGCGGATCTCTTATGCGCCATAGTGATGTGCGTAAAGCTCCATCTGATCTGAATGAAATGATACAGGCACAGCTGAGTCACGCCTGTGTTCTGCGTGCGCTCCACAGGTGGCGCTGTTCGCCCCTCCCACATGTTCACAGTGACAGTTTTGTGTTGATAAGGGCTGATTTCATGTGTCCAGTCTAACAACCAGTTTATACAGACAGGTGTGCGTAAAAGGCACACAGATATTAGTCCTGTCCTATCCGGCCATTTTTTCTTATGGTGTGAAAATATTCAGGGCTAAATGTTGCTCACGCTGTTGTTATTGACTTTAATTTGAGCTGATTGTGTGTTCTGAGCAGCACAGTGATGCATGTGGCATTTAAAGCCCTGTGCGTTACCAGCCTGTCTGTTTGGGATAAGACACCGTTTCCTTTAATGTCACCGTCTCACAGGATCACACAGAGGGCTGTTCAGACAGAGGGGCCCTCGAGGACAGTGAGGGCCCCTGCAGTGAGGGGCCAGTGTGTCTTGGGGCCAGTCCAGATGTGCTTTAAAATGGAGAGATGTTTGGACAGAAGCAGGAAGTGTTCACCTGCTGCTCCAGGAGCCATCTTGAATGTTTTCAGTCGGGTCACACAGACTGACCTGTTGTAGTCTAGTGTAGGCCTACTGAGCCTCAGACTCACACGTGTGAAGTAAAGCCTACTGTAGTGTCCCCTGTCCTCACCCCGCCCGTCCTAACATGTCCCTTCTGTCTCTGTGTCCACAGGTGCTTCACTGTCCCAGGACGCACGCACAGTATGGCTACCCCATGAACAGCCCTGTGATACCAGCCGGTCCACAGCGGGCCCCGGGCCTCGCTGCTCTTGCCTGTGACCCTGGAACGGGCTGACAGAGAGCCGTGCGCCTCTACAGCGCAGAATGGCTCCCCCTGCCGTGCCTCCATATTCCTCTGTGACGCACACCGTCCCGGACCCACCCTGCTCCAGAGCGGCCCTTAGCGGGACAAATCTACCTGAAAACCGGGCCATCGGTATCTAAATGTGGGCTACAGGACCCCCGGGACGCCTGGGCTCCCCATAGAGCCGAGCAGGCAGCTTTAAAAGTCCTGGTTCTTACCTTTTCTCAGCGGCTGTTCCTATGGCTCCCTTTCCAAAGCCCTCAGTTCGACGGCCTCCTTCTTCTTCCCAGCAATCCCTGCAAAAAAGGACACGTCCAAGTGTGTTCGCTGTGAAGGGGTGATCAACTCACCAATAAAATTATCCTGGGGTCCCACAAAGGCCCCAAAAGTAGAAAAAGGCCCCTATGGCTAAAATACTTATTTTAACTAAAAATGGCGCCTTAAACGCTCCATTTATTCAAAAACACAGTCCAACAGGTCCGTCTGTGTAGCACACGTCCCCTGCACACTGTACATGTGTCAGTCCACCCGGTAGTCCCGTGTACACACGCTCACAGCCAATGGAAACGCAGCGAGCAGCTCCAATGTGCCACTGCCCAGCGCCTTGCGCACCGGCTCCACAGCTCCAGCTGACGCACAGACGCACTGTACTCTCCAGGAGAAACAAACACTACGGCCGGGACAGCACAGGATCAGAGTCCGGGCAGTAGAGGACACTGGGACCCACAGACACTCGGAGA
This sequence comes from Periophthalmus magnuspinnatus, assembly GCF_009829125.3. Classification (NCBI taxonomy): domain Eukaryota; kingdom Metazoa; phylum Chordata; class Actinopteri; order Gobiiformes; family Gobiidae; genus Periophthalmus; species Periophthalmus magnuspinnatus. The sequence continues at coordinate 6,247,964 of NC_047141.1, forward strand.
TCCGCTTCAAACCGGAGTTAAAAGGATGCGACGGTAATGCGGCTGCGCGGAGCGTGGAGAGTGTTTTCTTATTAATAACATCCGTCAAACGTCAACAAAATGTTGTCAAATGTTTAGAAAAATTAATAAATATAGCGATTATATCCTTGAGCAAGCGTGTTCCGAAGCACAAGAGTGGGTTTAGTCTCAGACAGGCTCTGGTTGAGCAGAGGACATGATGTTATTACCGCAGACGCACAGAGTAGAGGATCCATTCTCTACCAGACTCTACTAAAGGTACTCACAGCACAGCGCGGGACAGTCCCTGTCTACAGCCGCCCACAGTACCTCTTCTCCCCGGGACATCGACAGCAGCCGACCGTGGATCGTCAAGGCGAAGTACCGCGTCTCCTCTCCAGACACGTCGCCTCCGCCGCGCGTAAAGCACAGTGGAGACGCCCGCTGCTGCTGCTGCTGCTGTTGGCTGTTTGTGGTCAGATGCAAATCAGCCTGAAGCACAAAGCTGTTTCAACAGAACACAAGCTCTGGGATCATGAGGGCGAGAGCAGAGCGAGTCCAGGCTTGAATCGGGACTTAGTCCTGCGGCAGGTGCAGCCCCCTCCCCCTCCCGAGGGCAGCGGCTGCGGACAACTGTCTCGGCTGTCCCCGGCCTGTCTCCGCCTGTCCGCGGGTCTGTCCCGTGTGAGTGTGGGCCTGTGGACAGCTGCCCGGGGGCTGAATGGAAAATATAGAGGCACAAACAGCACTTTGTCCGGGACAAAGGCGCACATCATTAGTGTGCAGAGGATGCTCCGAGGGGCCGCAGTTATCGCGTGAACACAGAGTCTCCACATGAAACAGGGAGAGTGCGTCGTGTGTGAGAAACACCAGTCTCGTGCACGAGGGTATTTTTGGATGACTAAAAATACACCTCCATGGCGCGTGGTGTAGGCTGTAGCGCGAGCCCTAGGGACTAACAGCACAGACGCGCGCGCGGGGAGCTGAAGAACGCGCTGTAATAATGATATTTATTAAAATAAACGGTCAGTGACGTGAGGATTTACTGTATTTAAGGTTTTCCCGGTGCGCAGCATCCGGAGCATGTCCAGATAAAGTCTGTCTGTGTTTTAGGGAGAGGGAGGACACCGCCCGGACCCGAGTCTCCGCTGACCACAGAGTGACCGCTGCAGCAGGTAATGAGCCTATAGCCCAATATTAAAGTACAACATCATCAATCTATAATGTTGAGCCTCATTTTATACAATTGATAATAAAAATGTTATAACTATAAGAGTTTATGGTGTATTGATTTTGTCCAGAACTTGATGAGGACGGGTTCATCTCTATGGCTGGACATTAGCCTGTTTCTGCTTTATGACTCATGAGTAACTTTGTAGAAGTTTTAGTTTGACTTGGATAGAGCCAGAGCCATTACAGAGGCACAAAGCAGGACTAAACTGTGAGGGGAATCGTAACCAAATGTCATTCTTCACCTCAGTAACAGCCTGTAGTGACATAGCCTGGTTTTAACAGCACATCAACACATCATGTAAAATTCCACAAGTATTTTCCTCCTCGAAATACTGGGATTTGTTTTAAGTGGTCAAAGGTTGGATTCTTTTCAATAACATAGGCCCTTCCCCATCACCCTACACTACTGACAGTAATGTCACCTACCTGCTATGAAGTCCGAAGAACATACAAGGTTCTCTCAAAAATAATATTGTGTATCACACTCTTCATCTTTTTCATTTTGAGGAATAATTGCTTTGTATTATATGAAATGCAAAATGTGTCTCACTGAAAACAATATTGTGTTAAAGGTCCTGTATTCTGCTAAATTGACTCTTGGGAGCTTTAAGCCATGTTAAAATGCTGTTACCTCATCAAAAAACACACCTGGAGTTATGTTTTGTTTCATTCACACATCTCCAAAATCCTCTGTTCCACTTTGTGATGTCATGAAGCTGTAGTTTTCAAGTTAGCAGCTACATTTTTAGCTTCTGTTCAGTAGAGATCTGCAATTCCAGGGCTGAAATCATCAAAATGATTCCAGTGGAGGTGTGTGGAGTTTAAAAACACAGTGACGTCACAACTCCAGGTCTGTTTGTGATGAGGAAACGACGTTATAACATAGATCAGTGTAATACGAGCCCTTTAATGTTCAAAAGTAGTTCAGTATAAATGTATGCACTATCTTAAGTCCTAATGTCGAGCTATTTCACATTAACTGTATTAAAAATCTCTTATAGTGCCTTTAACCAAAAATACAAGGTCCTTGGCTTAACCCACAAGTGTGACCAACCACGAAACCCACTTTTTATGAAACATTTTGACAATTTTCGTAAAATAAATAACACCGGATCATGCCAAAGTACTACAATACACGATTTCATTTCTGGACACAAAGGGCAGTAATGGGTTAAGTATTTACAAAAGTCTGAATCATTATTAATAAACTATTGGTAAAATTATGAATTGTCCATGTTTTAAAGCACTTTTAATGTGCTTGTGTCTGCTCTATAGTTATAATCTATGACACCCGTGGCTCATTTTGTTTTAATTTGGACATTTTAAATTGGAATATTCATCTAAAATGACTTAATAAAAGAAACAAGTCCTCCTATGGATAGCTGCACATCACATTAGCAAGTAGCGGATTTTTTTCTCATTAGTACCAAAATGTCTACGCTGAATCCCACGAGTATCACCGAAAATAAAATTAGAGAATGAAATAAATACTCAGTGACAGTGAAAACAGGATGTGGCATCTGAAGCAATTAAAGATTAAAGATTAAAGATTGATCAAATGTGCATGAATCTCTCCAAATACAACTTCAGAGGGTAATTAAGAAGGAAGTGTTACGCAAATAAGGATTTAAAAAGTAATAATGGTCTAAGTACTTCAGTTTTTCTTGCTGCTGAAAAACAAACAAATGCATTTATACAACAGAGTGTGATGTGATATTGAAAAGCAGCATCATCCACCACTTTATACAGTGAATGGAGAAAACAGGATGAAACTAAACCAAACCTGATCAAGAACCTTGTCCAAAGCAGGTCTAAACTAGAACTAAACCAGAACTAAATCCAGTCTAGAGCTGGATGCAGCCAGAAAACAAAAAAAAAGGAAGGTTAGGTAAAGAAAGATGAAGAACTACACGCCGAAACTAAACCAGGAACAAAACGGGCACCTACAGACCTGTCTTTCATCAAATATGAGTAACCATGAAACATTTTAACTAATTAATTTTGTAACTGGCTAATCATTCAATCAATCAATCAATAAATTATAAGCCAATAGAAATAAAACAATCATTGAAAATAAGAAAACAATGATGTGTCTTACTGAGTTGCGAGAGCTCGTCGCTGAGGTGAGGAAGTGATGGAGGGAAACAGAACGACAAACCACTTCCTACACTGCACCGTGCACACGCATTTATAACAGTTACAAGGGCCCGTGGTGGAGCTGCGCCACAGAGACCAGAGAGGGGCCCACGGTGGAGCTGCAGCGCGGAGACCAGAGAGGGGCCCACGGTGGAGCTGCAGCGCGGAGACCAGAGAGGGGCCCACGTTGGAGCTGCACGACAGGGACCAGAGAGGGGCCCACGGTGGAGCTGCACCACAGGGACCAGAGAGGGGCACATGGTGGAGCAGCGCCACACAAACCAAAAGAGGGGCCCATAGTAGAAGTGCAGCACAGAGAACAGAGAGGTGCATACAGTGGAGGTGCAGCACAGAGATACAAATAAAGGGGCCCATGGAGGAGATGCACCACAGAGACCAGAGAGGGGCCCACGGTGGAGCTGCACCACAGGGACCAGAGAGGGGCCCACGGTGGAGCTGCAGCGCGGAGACCAGAGAGGGGCCCACGGTGGAGCTGCAGCACAGAGAGCAGAAAGAGAGGCCCACTGTGGAGGTGTAGCACAAAGACCAGAAGAAGGGCCCACGGTGGAGGTGCAGCATAGAGAAACTACTACCAAAGGGGCCCATAGTGGAGCTGCAGCACAGAGACCAGAGAGGGGCCCACGTTGGAGCTGCACGACAGGGACCAGAGAGGGGCCCACGGTGGAGCTGCACCACAGGGACCAGAGAGGGGCACATGGTGGAGCAGCGCCACACAAACCAAAAGAGGGGCCCATAGTAGAAGTGTAGCACAGAGAACAGAGAGGTGCATACAGTGGAGGTGCAGCACAGAGATACAAATAAAGGGGCCCATGGAGGAGATGCACCACAGAGACCAGAGAGGGGCCCACGGTGGAGCTGCACCACAGGGACCAGAGAGGGGCCCACGGTGGAGCTGCAGCGCGGAGACCAGAGAGGGGCCCACGGTGGAGCTGCAGCACAGAGAGCAGAAAGAGAGGCCCACTGTGGAGGTGTAGCACAAAGACCAGAAGAAGGGCCCACGGTGGAGGTGCAGCATAGAGAAACTACTACCAAAGGGGCCCATAGTGGAGCTGCAGCACAGAGACCAGAGAGGGGCCCACTGTGGAGGTGTAGCACAACAAAGGGGCCTACGTTGGAGGTGCACAACAGGCATACCATCAGTTATTTTTAGTGGAGATTTGTTTTTTCACTGCTTATGCATATAAATATATCCATTAATTTCCATATGGTGGAACGTAACTAAATACGTGTACCTAAAATGTGTATTATGAATACTACTTAGTACTTAGTTACTGTTTCAGTACAGTTACTCTTTCATTTGGTGGTATTCTGAATACAATTACCTTCCTTCAAAGAAATATATTGCAGTTGGTCATGCTTCAATGTGTACTTCAGACTACACAGTGAGAGTGTGACAGTTGGTGAGAAAAACAGGAAACGGCTCTTGTGGTGAGTGCAGTGTGATTTTTGATTTCTTTAATTAATGATAAATAAACGCACCATAAAGAACTGTACAAGTATAAAGCTATTTTAATCCTATGTCATGTTTATTTCACTATAATCAAGTCCATATGAAAGTATTCTTGGAGCATGTAACAGAACAGATTACATAATGCAGTGTTTTCCCCATCACTGTCCACAGTCCAAACACTTCTGATCAGACCATTCATGTTCTGAGCCTTATCTGCAGTTTCATATTTGACACAGCAGATGGCAGCATTTCATCATTTCACGGAGCCATCTGACAGTGAACACGGCCTCTTCCTCCTCCTCCTCCTCCTCCTCTCCTCCTCTCCTCCTCCTCCTCTTCTTCCTGTGGCCAATGTTAGTTTTGCTTTTACAACTTTCAAGAGTGCAATGCAGTTCATGTAAACAAATAAATAGTAAAAGGAAAGAGAAGACATCACAAAACGCTCTGTTCCACCTTGTGATGTCATGCGCTAATACAGGAAGTGCTCCATTGTGTTTTTAAACTTCAAAACAGCTTCACTAGAATCATTTGGATAATTTCAACCCCTGGAATTGACAATCTCTACTGAACTGAAGGTAAAAGGAGCTGTTAACTTGAAAACTACCAGCAGTGTGCTTTTCTAGACAGCAGATGGCAGCATTTCACCAGACACGGTACAGCTCAAAGAGTAAAGGTACTTCATCATCTTCATCATGTGTTAGTGAGTGATCAGTGATTCAAGTATTTCTTCAAATCTTCAGAAAAATCACTATAAATATATAAAAACAAATGACTCTCAGCTGTGACGTGGTGTGAGACACTGCCCCCTGTGGACAAGCGTTGCACATCACTTTACAATGTAGGTCTAGTGAGTGCAGCATCATTTTCAACTAAACCAGCGACAGGATCAGGAGTACCTAGCTGGACGTTCCCCAGATCTAAGACAGGATCAGGAGTACCTAGGTGAACCCTCCCCCAGATCTACGACAGGATCAGGAGTACCTAGCTGGACCCTCCCCCAGATCTACGACAGGATCAGGAGTACCTAGCTGGACCCTCCCCCAGATCTGAGACAGGATCAGGAGTACCTAGCTGGACCCTCCCCCTGATCTAAGACAGGATCAGGAGTACCTAGCTGGACCCTCCCCCAGATCTGAGACAGGATCAGGAGTACCTAGCTGGACCCTCCCCCTGATCTAAGACAGGATCAGGAGTACCTAGCTGGACCCTCCTCCAGATCTGGGACAGGATCAGGAGTACCTAACTGGACCCTCCCCCAGATCTAAAACAGGATCAGGAGCACCTAACTGGACCCTCCCCCAGATCTAAAACAGGATCAGGAGTACCTAACTGGACCCTCCCCCAGATCTAAAACAGGATCAGGAGTACCTAGCTGGACCCTCCCCCAGATCTGAGACAGGATCAGGAGTACCTAGCTGGACCCTCCCCCAGATCACACAGGAGTTCAGTAAAAACGAGTACATACGTCAGAAATATTTATTCTTATTTAGGTTCACAAAATTAATAAATACAGGAAGCAAAGATAAACAAAACCATTCATATAACAGAGATTTGACATTTCTCTTATTAAAGTTTATGAGGCGGCTGTGATCACATGGACAAGTCGTTTTTATTTTTGACCAATGATATTTCACCGCGTCCCTGGAGGCTGTACCTGCTCCTCAACGCCCCACACCTGAAGCGAAGTGGGGCAGGGTCTGGTTAGTACCTGGATGGAAATTGTCGTTGTGTCCTTAGGCAAGACACTTCACCCATCTTGCCTTGTGCGAATGAGGTGAGTGAGAAATGATGCACCGTGAAGAACTTTGGCGACACAGAAGAGCAACTAAAAAAGGATAAATCTAGTCTATACTTGTCCATCAATGGAGCTAACATGTCCGAAAAGCGAGGGGGCGTTTGGAGAATTACACTGGTATAGTTTTAATTGTAGACAACATGAAAATTCTACTGTTATTTCGCATGCACCCAAAACAATTTAAATATAAATTTTTCTATGTGGCTCCCACCTGTACTCACCTGACCTGCTGCAGACTGAGACGTGTGTGCTGTGACTGGTTCTCTAATGAAATGAGACAAAAATCTGATCCAGAGCAGAATTAAAGATCCTGTACCTGATTTTTCCCCTTGTATCTGCGCAAAATGTCTGGCCCCAGTGCAGATATATGTACGTATAAGCAGCTCTTGAGGTCAAAATAAGTCTGTTGTGTAATGTCTGTGTCAAATTATGTTATTGTCCGATGATCAGGAAGTGCAAGTTAGCATCAAAACTCCGCTCTGGTCTTACAGTTGTGAAAAATGCTGAAAAACTCTTCGCGGTGAATAATTAGGATGCTCAGAATGAATGAGGTAAGTTTAAACTGCTCATTTTACACCATGGACCTGATCTATTTTATAATGTTTCCTCATCACAAACAGACCTGGAGTTGTGTTTTGTTTCATTCACACATTTTTAACGCACAAACCTGCAGATTTAGGCTGAGTTCTTTTCTCAAACAGAAAACACTTGTGATGTCATGTGGTCATACGAGAAGCAGTCCATTGTGTTTTTAAACTCCACACAGCTTCATTTGGATCATTTCAACCCTGGAATTTCCGATCTCTACTGAACTAAAGGTAAAAGGAGCTGTTAACTTGAAAACTACCACGACGTGACATCACAAGGTGGAACAGAGCGTTTTGTGCTGGGCAGATGTACAGACTAAACTAATGCAGGGTCACTCAAACATGTGTGAATGAAATAAAACAACTCCAGGTGTGTTTTGGGGAATATTATGACATGGCTTAAACCTCAAGAGTCAATTTTACTTAAAACAGGACCTTTAAAATTAACTAGTTCTGTTTTCCACATTGTTAAGGAAAAATCAGGTACAGTGTCTTTAAGAGTTGATTGTGCAAGTAAATGTCATGACTGTTGTTCGCTGAGATGACTTCAAAAATCGTCTTTGTCCTAAAGTTCATAAGTTACCATCAGCTGTGAGCAGGGGGTCTTTGAGGGTCCTGGGGATGTCTGAGGGGGTCCTGAACCAATTCACATGAGGAGTACCCCCTGGAGGACACACCCCATGGCTGGCTGTGTGGCTGGCTGTGTAACTGTACAATCATGTTCCCCTGGGGCCCGGGACATGGGGGAAACAGAGGAACCGAGGTCCCTGGGCCGGAGCTGTTGGCCGTGTGGGTGTGGAGGCGGGCCATCTTGCGGGCGTAATACCTTCGGGACGCCGCTCTCCACGAAGCTCTGCGTCGCCGCATGGCCTCCTCCGACTGGTCTCTCCTGGCCAAGGTGGTCTTTCTGCTCCTGCCCGGAATGACAGAGGCACGGGGAAGTAAAAGAGGGACAGACAGGGGATTTAAGAGACATGGGGGGACACAAGGAGGACAGAGATCAGAGTGGTGTCATATAAATATCCTAGATATTGTGGCAGTGTTCTCTGCCTATGGAGTTGATAAATTATCGTTTGTAACTTTTCATATTTTGAAAAATTGCAAAATTGTGAAATCGACAGTTGCTATAAAAATGTTTTGTACACAGTTAGTCTTAGTCTGTCATCCAAATAAATTTAATCAAATCATTTATAAATGACGAGTGAAATCAATGGCAACAACAGTTTCCTGCCACCTGTGAATGTTTTACTTTTAATGTCTTATTAACAATATAAACATTTATTTTGTGGTCTTAGCGGTTACATTTGCATTTGTTACCTGCTGGCTTAGCTAAAGTAGCACTGTAAATTAGTGCAACTGAACTTTACTTGTGAAAGGACTATACTTTTTCCTGCCTTCACCGTTTAGTATTAAAATGATCAGAGTCTCTTGAGAGGCTTTGTCTCTCTGACACCGCGGCCATCTTGTGTTAACATCTGTTGCTGTTATTCAAGTCTCTCCTGACAAGCTTTAAGTGGCTTCTCTTATTTCTAAGGGAGACTTCAATGCAACATTCATAAAGCTAGAGGACCCATGGATACTGCTGCCATGGCAACAGGGCGAGAGGTGTCATTACTGTATTTTCCGCACTATAAAGCCTTTAATTTTCTCAAAAACCCACAGTGCGCCTTATAATCCGATGCGCCTTATATATGGATCAATAATGGTCAATTATGACACCCGTAGTCAGGAGGCGTCGCCGAAGTAATGGCGGTAATAACGGGGAGACGGGGAGTCAGCTCCACAATCTGCCAATGGATTGCGGATGTCTGGGCTGATATATCAGTCTCAACTGTGGTCCGAGCTCACGAAGGCAGGAATTGTCACTGAACTGCCAGACAACAGCAGCGACACGGATAATGGTGATTTTGATGAGACGGAATCGGGCACTTTGAATGAGCTCGACCAACTGTTCAACTCAGACACTGAAGAGGAAGAACTCGACGGATTCGTGAATGAGGAATGAGCTGAAAAAGTGAGCTTTAGTGTTTCTTTCACGTGTTTACAACTAAACAAGGCTGGAGATACTGTGAATATGGACATTAACGTTTGAACAACGTTGAGTTATTGTTATTGCTTTGCACTATTTCGAGAGTTACTATATTGTGATGCATTAACTTGTTTTGTGAGTGAACAAAGTTTTCAGAGCGTTTTTTAATATTCGATTAATAAAGTTTGACTGACTTATCTGACTGTTTTGTTGACATTCCCTTTAGCGCAGCTCCATCTCGTGGATGTGTAACACAACCCCAGATACTACAGTAGTTTATATTCTATGCGCCTTATAATGCGGTGCGCCCTATATATGAAAACAGTTTTAAAATGGGCCATTCATTGAAGGTGCGCCTTATAGTGCGGAACATACGGTAATTAAAAGCCTCTAATTGATAAGTAATCGCAATTTGGAAGCAGAGTGGTGTCTGTTAGAACCTTTTTTTTCCCCACAGAAAAGAGTTGTGGCTCAGACCCTCAAAAAAGTGAAACATATTAATACATTGTTTCTGGGGAATATAGTATTTTCAAAACAATAAAGAGAAACACGGTGATCTAAATATGTCATGTGTTAACGATTAATGCCCCGTAAAAGTAACACTTCTCTGTACTTCATTGCAGTTAGAACCCCCAGGCACCTCCCCTAATCCTCCTGATAGAGACACAGTCCCGCAGTACTCACCCCCTCAGGCCAGGCACAGAATGGGGGACAGACACAGTAACAGGGACGTCCTCAGCTCCAAGGGACACACTCTGCCACAGCTCGGAGTGTCCTAAAATATCTATGGGACAACATTCTTTAGATTAAAAGACAAACTGCTCCATAACCTACCCCAAAATGGACATGTGCCTTACCCTGGACACTGGGGGACACCTCCTCACTCATGTCCCTCTGAAGAAAGACTGCAGGGCTGTCCTCCTGTTGGACATATCCATAATCGGGACAGAAGGGCTCTTGCTTTATCTGTGCTGGACTGGGAAAAAGCGCCTCCTGTTTGACCTGTCTGTTTACAGGACACTGCGTCTCCTGTAGGGCACGTCCATCAGAGGGACAGTTTGGCTCCTGAGGGACATCAGAGGGACAAAGGGGCGGTTGCTGGACTTGTCCTTCGGGGGAGCCGAGGGGCAGTTTTTGGACAGGTGTTTCTGGGGGACAGAGGGGCACTTTTTGGACAGGTGATTCCGGGGGACAAGGGAGCGGCTGGGAAACAGGCACAGACACAGTCCGGTCTTTGGATGAGCAGGTCTGGTCCAGATCCATTCCATCGGTAGGTTCTTGAGAAGGTGATCCAGTCATCAGAGCCACTGCACAGAGAGGAGTGAGAGGGTGAGACAGCTGGGACTATGGACACAGGGACCATTAAAGCCACAGTCGCTCTATGGAACTTTTTAACCAATAAAACATAAAATAATTGCACTAAAAACTTTGAAAAACATATACACATGTTATAATCACAGTAGCAATGGGAGAATGTTCCGACTTACGGTTTTAACTTTCTATTTCTATGGAATCATGAAGGTAACGTGCCCCCTGAAAATACTGTGCCTTAAGCTTATTTTGGAGAGGTTTGGACATGAACATAATCGGAATAAATAAATAAATAAATAAAGTCTATTTCATGCACCTGATCGACCTCCATGTGTGTTTTCTGCTCACATAATCTACTTTTATGAGGGAATCCCAATACACTGAAAGGTTTTTATTCTGCGCTGTTCTCTTTTAATGTTAATTTTAAGATGATTATTTGTGATTATTTATGTTTTGGTTTGTTGTATTGTGATTTTAATGTCTTTAATGTCTGTAAAGCACTTTGAATTGCGCTGTACAAATAAACTTGCCTTGGCTTACATTAGTCGCCACTCGGGTTTCTTGTGCGCGTTTTGGTAATCGATCACTTCTCGCGGAGACTTTTTGAGGCAAAAACAGCTCAATGTATCTCAACGAATCGCCATCTCAACATATCGCTATTTCAACGTATCGCTATTTCAACGTATCGCTATTTCAACGAATCGCTATTTCAATGTATTGCTATTTCAACGCATCGCTATTTCAACGAATCGCTATTTCAACAAATCGCCATTTCAACGGTTCGCTATTTCAACGTATCGCTATTTCAATGTATCGCTATTTCAACGTATCGCCATGTATCGCCATCTCAACGTATCGCCATTTCAACGAATCGCTATTTCAACGTATCGCTATTTCAACGAATCGCTATTTCAACGTATCGCTATTTCAATGTATCGCTATTTCAACGAATCTCTATTTCAATGTATCGCCATTTCAACGTATCGCTATTTCAACGAATCGCTATTTCAACGTATGGCTATTTCAATGTATCGCTATTTCAATGTATCGCTATTTCAACGTATCGCCATCTCAACGTATCGCCATGTATCGCCAGGGCTCTGTTGCTTCACCTTCCTCCACCTTCCTCCACACTCGCATTATTCTCCGGTGAAGCGGATCTCCAGCTGTTTGTGTTGCTGTGCGCTGATTGGTTCGCGGTCTAAGTTCACGTCTTACTATTGGTCCAGGGCCGTAAACTGTGTCCTCCCTCTGTGCGGATCTATCAACCGCACGAAAAACACCGTGGGCCCCGCAGACTCACGGGAGACTCGCACTTCACACTCCCGCTGCTCCGCGCTGTTCTCCGGGTCCCCGCCGCTCTGCTCCGGGGCTCCGTTGGGGGACCACCACCGCCGCAGGAGCCTCAGTTCCCCCTCGGCCTCCCGCACTCGCTCCTCCAGCCTCCTGATTTCCTGCTCTTTGTCCGCCACCAGCCGCTGTAGCTCGTTGGTTCGGGCGCTGTTGACGGCGCTCAGGACGTTCATGACCGACTCTACGGCGAGCCGCACGGCCTTCTCCACCACCGCGGCCTCGTCTGCGCGGAACTGCATCCTCCGTGCGCTCAGTGGGGCGTCGGCGAACGAACAGCGGCCACGGACGGTGCGCCGAGGACAGAGGAGTCCGGTCAACACGGCCGCACAGACTGTGGGTCACGTGACGGATGTAGCTGTCACGTGACCCTTCTTCTTCTTCTATGGTTGCGCGGGTTACAGCAGGTCGCACTTGAGTAATGCTGCCCTCTGCTGTTTAAAGCGCAGCACTGCAGTATGTGAGAGCGGCCTGACTGCGGCGTACATCTTTGAGCTACAAACATCCACCCAAACTCTTCTACTGGAGTATAATCAGCTCTATCATTACTATCCAAATAATACCCCAAAAATTTGACCGAAATCATACAGTTTAAAGGCAATTGCACCAAATATTAATGAATATTTCTAACTTGACTTTGAAAATAATAATGACAAATTGTCCAAATAAATCCTTTTACCATCATTCTGCCATTTAGCAAATATAAATAATTTTGTTAATCTTAATTGACCTAAAACAGAAAAAGTTTAGCTTGATTTTTTTTTTTTTTGTCAGACAGTGAGAAAAAAAGCATATGTGTATTTTTATATAGTGTATGTAAGCTTCTGGTTTCACTGTATGTCTATGTCTAAATCCTTAAGCAAATTTCTATATGTTTTTTGTCCTGCCAGATTGAATGAAACTGTAGACCACTGCTTTATGCTGGCGTAAAACTCATATCCTTCACTGTCTGTGGTCTTGTTTATTATATTTATTGATGATGGATGATATCGACAGATGGCTGGTTAGACAGAGGGCTGTGAGTCACTTAGTTGGCCCACCCAATTCTGGACCCCTCAACCCCCAAAAATATGTTTACTGCATATTGTCTACATATAATTATAAAATGTCTTATTGTTCGATAATCAGGAAGTGTGCTTGTTGTTATTACCTTTACCAAAACTTAGCAAAACTAAGCTCTGTCCTCTGAAAGTTGTGAAACATAATCTCATCACTGTAAATAATAGGTATGCTTGGAATGCAAATTTTGGAACACTGTGAACCGTTGAGTTACGTTTTTCACATTTTTAAGACAGTAAAAATCAGGTACCACACTTTTAACTCTATGTTTTATTGCTATTTTTAAAAGCTGACAATAGACCCATTTAGTCATAGTCATTTCCTGTTTACTGTAGGCCATATCCCCCAAAACTCTGAATTACCAAACAACTTTGGTGCATGACTGACATCTGCCTTATAATTTAAAACTATTGTTTAGAATTGTATTTAATGACAAAACATGTACACAAATCATTTAACTAGATCTTGACAACACTAACAAGGATTTTTCTCAGAACAATATTTCTTTTATCAAAATGAACATTCCTTGCCCCTAACCCTTGATGATGACAGTACAGACCAGGTATTTGGTGAAGTGCTCCCTGAAAACCTTGTCCCTGAGCCCGTACAGGATGGGGCTGATGAGACGAGGCAGAACCATGACAACAACATACATTACAAATGCAATGTGTTTGATGTACTTAAGGAACCAAATCATCAGAACCCTCAACAGGAAGTGGTCCACATAAGACAGCATGCACAGGAGCAGCTGGAAGCCATGGAGCAGGATGGTGTTTCGTGCCTTTTTGGACTTATGTGCAGATGACTTGGCTGCTCGAGCCGCAAAGAAAATGTGGCAGTAAGTGTAGATGAGAATGAACCAGACACCGGACAGGTAGACGATGTACTGGACGTCCCTCTTCAGCATGATGATTGGGTGGTCAAAAACACTGGTTCTCTCACAGCGCATTGTAGACACAAAGAACTCCGGAGGTTTGGTGACCACCAGGATGATAATGTCTGGTAGAATGATCAGGGAGGTCATGGCCCAGATGCCACCGATGAGGGCGTAGGTGCGCTGGATGGTGCATAGCTGGGCGTGGTGGAGGGGGAAACAGACAGCGATGTAGCATTCAACCGCCATGACGGCTAGGTTTAGCGGCGTGTTATGAGTAGTTAGGACACTCACACACAAGAGGATCAGGCACAGAGGACAGATTATTTTACGAGATGTGTTGCTCAACACAAACAGGGATATGCTTAAGCAGAGCTGGAGCATGTCGTTCAGCACCAGGTGGGCGAACAGAATGTAGCGTGGGTTGGTGTAGAATATCTGGAAATAAACCAATATGAGTAAAAAAATAAAAAAAAGACTTTATTTGTGATGTGACGTTTTGGGCATCGGCCAGAAAAAAATGTTGCTCTTATTTTTTGTAGTTTTTAATGTAAATATAAATTTTAATGTAAATTCAACATTCCCACAGCTCCACGTTTCCTGTGACGAAGCATCCAACCTAAGTACTTGCATACACACAGCCACTATCCACTGACCTGTCTGTTGATTCAATCCACTCGTTCACTCTGTTTTACGCCAGAATTACCATTCAACAACCATCTCAGTAGTCTTGGGTGCACACTAGGCTGTTGGTAAACCACCCATGTCCATAGTTTTGTCTGTCAACAAATTTTAAACAAGTATCCATCTCCCACTTATGAGTTTCCACTGTCAAACCATGTCCTGCCACCTAATGTCTGCACTTGGGTCAGGGAGCAAGGACACACACACACAGCTGCTAAAATCATAGCACTCCCACACCCAACCTTGCATTAACAACAGGGCCATTAGACGCACTGCACTCTCCATAGTACAGGATTCATCCACTACAGGAACACCACACTCCTCTGCCCCCTGGACAGAGGTACAGGGCACTCAGGTGCAGTAGGGCCCTCACCCCTCTGCCCTCTCTCCTCTGGACGGAGGTAGGGGTGCTCAGGTGTAGAAGGGCACACTTTGACAACAGCCTGATCCCCTCAGCCTGAACAACAGGCCTCACTGAGTTCACTGTAATGTGTCTGTATTGTTGTGTTTTTGTCTGTCTGTGTGTATATGTCAAACAAGCTTTGTGCTTGTGAAAAAAAATTTCCCCTCGGCCGCAATAAAGTCTAAAGTCTAGAAACAAGAAGCCCTTCATGTTCCCACATTTGTTCGTCTCTACGTGCTCTTTCCCTATTTTAAGCTATAACTGTCCTCTACAATAAAGATCCTTTAGGCCATAACCAAAAAAATCAAACAAATCTTAACAATCTTAATCTTTTTATATCATGCCAAGGACTGACAGCCAAACACACATTTCATCAATTGAGGTGCAAGCAATAAAAATATCAATTTGAAGCATAAAAATGCAGACAATTTGAATTATTTTAAATTATATTTTTGATCCTGTAAACTATTTGGATGTGCGTGTTTCTAGAGAATATTTACTGGGTCCTTCTGAAATTTTACTACTACAAGTTTTTGATAAAATATTTACAGCTAATTAGTCAAGTCAAATGACACATTGCTTAAATAAAATGAAGACATTATTAAGAATAGTCAAAACTAGGGATGAGAGTATTGATATGTCGATACTAACGCAGTACAAATGTTATCCAATATTGTTATCCAAATATCAATACCATTAAAATATACTAAAATTAAGTCTAGGCATCAGTTTTGTACTTGTTAGGGCATAAAGTTAAGACTACTGTCGACTGTCGGCATCTCCATATGCAGTCTCCTTTAGGGTTGTCCCGTAAAATACATGTACCAATACCAAAATGGTGGTATTGCCCAACTCTAGTTGTGTAATACGAAACATATTTTGTGCCTTTTATGAAAATGATATAAACCCTGCACTGACATAAACTTTTAATTGATAATTGAAATGCGAGTTAATTGACCAAAGAGGGAAAAAGAGACACCTCATATCAAGTCATTTGAGCTCATGTGGTACTGTGCTTTAATCACTTCAGTAACACACACAGGTAAAATATCATAATGTACCTGGTGTTTTCTGTAGGTGTGTATCAAAATCCCATTGATGTAGTTGATGGTCAGTCCCAAAACCACCAGGAGGACATTTTTAGCCACAGCAGACGCAAAAGTGTCTTGTAAAATCACCACCCTGGTTTCATTCATTGGGACCTGTGGAAATAAAAGATAGAACACATATACATACAATATAATCAATATTTAAATACATTAGACAGGTAGAACGTGCGGCCAAGAAGAAAAAACACAATCTTTCCAACCAATACATTAAATTCATCATAACTAAATGAATGAATGTATATGAGTAATCAAAGAGATTGTTTAAATAATATGTTTTCATCAAACTACTCAAAGAAACATTCAAATCCTTTCAGAAATGCACATATCAGAGTAAATATAACACATACAGGAGTTTACAGTGTTCATGATCAAAGGGTTAGTGTTCTTGATGTAACACTGTCTGGAGCACATCCTTACCCTGGACAGGTCAGACTGGTTGGACAGATTAGCCATGAACTGCACTGGGCCTGTTCTAAGGAGGCCCCCGAACACTGCCATTTATAACAGAGGGGAAGGGGGAGTGGAGAGAGGGGGAGGGAGAACAGAATGGGGAAGAGAGAGAGAAGCAATGATGCAACAGGACTATGGAGTCTTGCAGCTGTTGTTTGCTGAAATGAACCGAACTTACCATACTTTAAAGACAACAAGGACCTGAACAACCAGCCCTCTGTAGTAGATCTACCCAGGGTTTGACTCCCACAGACCAACAGCAGCACAGAAAAGGACCACTTACAATTAACCCCAGAAAAAGTAAAGGCACAACAGCGGACAGTGCAGCAGCAGCAGCAAACGAGGCTGCCATATTGGGAGCAGGGGGCTTAAATAGTCTAGGAGAGTGGGATCAAGGGGGTGCTTTCAAACAGACAACCCCCACTACAGCAGCAACATCCACCTTTAGAGCGGATGGAGCAATGCCATCCACAACATCCATCCCACGGCAACTTCTGGAATAAGGTGAGTAGATGCAGAGAAAAAGCCTTGGAGATATATCAAGACACTAAGCATCCTGATGACCTGAAACACCATTATTCTCATTTAGAAGAATATCTTAATAGAAGTTCTTAATGTTAACGAAATGAAAACAAAAACAAATCCCTGTGGACCTGATATGATAGAAGCCACATTTATCAAACTTACTGCTGACATTTTAATTTATGCACTGACTGAGCTCTTTAACTTATCTATCCTTACGAATTCTCTACCATCTATTTTGAAATGTGCCAAAATAACCCCAGTAATAGTTAATCATTACCTTCTTATATTAATGATCACAATATTTTTATCTCCAAAGTCAGGATTTAGCAACAACGAATCTAAAACAACAGCTCTGGGTGATCTCTCCGATGATATGTTTACTGCTTTTGATAACCAATGTCTTACAGGTGCAAATTTTGTGGATTCCATGAAGGCATTTGACACAGTGGACCAATACCTCCTCTTGGACAAACCATACTCAGTCCGTCTTTCTAAGAATGTGTTGCTCTGGTTTAACTAATTTTTCATTATTGTTGGCAGAGGAGTTCCCCAAAGGTCATCACTGGGACCTTTATTATTTTCTTTATATATAAATGAACTACCCCAAATCATAGAAAAATGTAAAATATACTTATTATATGTTGATGATACTATAATTTATTTCTCTCACAAATATTTAATTCACTACCAAGGACTGTGCCACAACAATGGTATACAATAAAGATATTTATTGATGGTACGAATGGATGTGGAGGATCGGTAGAGACTCAGGACGTCGGCTGTTTCGGGTGGTTAGCCCATCCGATTCAGGACTCCCCCTCGCTGTAGATGGTGAGGTCTTTGAGCTGAATGTTGAACAAGAGAGACGAGGTGGAGGAAGACAGTGTTGTCAGGCTATGCTGCATAAATAGGGCTTCTGGGTAATTAGAGGTGTGGATGAGGTGAGATGTCTTGAATCCAGGTTCTTCATGGCATCTACCACTGGCTCATCAGGAGATTCATAGTTAAACTCTCTCTTGCAGTTCATTTTTTCCACATATACTGGTGGCTACGTTTTGAGCTACAATGAACCCAACCTGTCTGTAAGCTGAAAGGGATGTTTTAGTATGGGAAAAGAAATTCACTGCTGCATCTATCTGCTTTGAGGCTGATTGGAGAAGTTTATTTAATGCGTTTGCTATTGTACAAATGTTTGAGAACACAACACAGCAAAAAAAATAAGCAATAGGAGCCTATCTCTTCCTTAAGTGCTGTGGTTCTGTTTTGCGCTATGGGCCATTGATCATGTCCCCTACCTCCAGCAGTGCCTCTTTAATTTCTGCTTCTTGGTCCCTCACAGCCTGAGCACTTTCATCCCGACTATCGCATCTTGTGTCACTCTCGGACCTGACCGTTATCCTCACATTCTTCTTCAATACACCCCATCTTTGTGTGCCCGCTGAACAATATGTGAAGTGTTTCCGTACATTTCCAAAGAACCAAAGCACATTTTTAGAGGACTTGGCAGCATCTGCTATAACAAGGTCAGATCTTGGGTTGACTTGAACTCGTTGAACCTCCACTATTGTCATAAGATTGCCTCCTGCAGTCATCACGTTGGATGTTTAACTTTTTCAGCACGTTCAAAATGACAGAGGGCAAATTTAACCCTATAGTTTGTTGAACATTAGCATAACCAAGGAAGTGCTTTTTGATTTCTTTGGTTTCATTCAATGCCACACATCTGACAGTAAGAGACATCTGTTCTTGTTGGCTTATGTCAGGTGTACAGTCCAAGAAGATGGTTTGGTACTTTGACTGCTGCACTTGAGCTATGATTTCCTCCAATACCTTCTCACTCAGGATTTTGATTAGATAATTTTGAACTCCCTTACCAAGATAATGGGCATGTGTATGTTTGTCTTTACTTTACTGATATGATTTGCCATGATGATGTCAAATTTTGCTTGTAATTTAACTTATTTTAAAAGGTTTCCATCATCTGGGTCAAACTATTTGTTTTTTGTGTGCTCATTGTTAGAATGACATTGATATTTAACCAAGCATTCACTCCTCCTTTGATTATTTTGAAATCTTTAGTAGAAAACAGTTTGCAACAAAAACAATAGGCAACATTGTTCTTGACTGAGTGCATCTTGGTTTGAAAGGACTGCGCACCAACTCTGTTTTTACAATGTCTGTCAATTTTGGGGGCCAATCTGTTGGAGCTGTGTTAGTGTCTCCTGTACCTCACTCTGTTGCTGACTGTCTACATACGAAGAAGCAGCAGCCTGACCCTCTTCTCTTTGCTACATGAACCTGGTGCTTTTATTTGGCAATTTTGTCCATAAATCAAGATATGAACATTAGTAACAGACATATCAGGCACCATCTTTCCACCATCTCATATTAGTGTTAGCAGCAGGTTTGATTGACAGTGTTGCTAAGTGCCCACCCCTGCTAAACCAGTGGTGTGGGCGGGAAGGGGCGTTACCTTCAACAGCATTGGTTGGTTGCTATAATACTTTGCTGTTTGAATTCCAAATATGGATCTGTATGGAACTCGATGAGCTTCATTTGGCTGAAACCGAACACTAAACAGTCTATGGTTGTTCCCTAAGAAATAGTATTCAAGAGAGGTTTCATTTTCCTGTACTGTTCTTTTTTACTGTAATGGCATCAACACTCTATTACTAATCCAATAATACAGCAAAGTAAAGGGGTAAGAAATTTTCAAGGACAAAATACATATTTTTGTGGACATTTGACCCTTTTTCTAATCTTCTAATGGTTTTCCATAAATGTGCACTGGACAATAATAATGTTACTACGGCAACAAAAAGTAAACAACATCTTATTCTGGTATTAACAGGATCTTCAAAATCATGGCCCACAAAGGTTCTAACTTTTGTAGATGGATTAGAAACCTATATGCAGTGGATGCCCAGTTTTTCAGCCCGATAACTAGACACAGTGGTATTTATATCAGTGTACATGGACTTAAAGTCCTGTGACTAATCCTCACAACATTTACATGGATTTATTCTAGTACAATGTTATAGCTGCATGTACAGTCTTATCTTAATAAACCGGTCAGTGGTAATAAAGTTGTTATAGCTCCGTGGGTCGTTCACTCGCCCATACTGAGCAGCCTTCATGTTCTTTGAAGTACATTTTGTCCAGTTCAACACCTCGTCAATGCCCTCCATGACCAACAAATTTGTAAAAAACAAACATTGCTAAAATCTGATGTATAACACAACAGTAGTGAATTTTCTCTGGTTAAGTCTAATAAGATACCACATGTTCTAAGGAGATGTAAAAATGATAAAAATGGACAGAAGACTCCATGTGTATCTGAATGCATCTCGAAAGTGGAGCATAAATGAGCCTTAAATGTGTCAGTGTTTCATTGCCAATTATGTAAATGCATGCCTGTTTTTGTTATTTGCTTGCTTTGTTGAATATGCATTTTTTATAAATACTTATTATAAAATATATATATATATATATATATATATATATATATATATATATATATATATATATATATATATATATATATATATATATATATATATATATATATATATATATATATATATATATATATATATATATATATATTTTTATAATAAGTATTTATAAATACATATATATATATAAACATTATTTGATTATTTGATATTTAAGGCTGTGTCCAAATGTCCACACTATCACCAACTTAGGTCACTATTTTGGGCCATTTTTATTGGTTTCCAAATGTCCAGATGGTGAAAAGTAGTGCACTCAAATTTTCCCACAATGCACCTTAAAAAGAAGTGGGCATCAGTGGTCACTAGACCGGTCAGTATATAGACCACAGTGCATTGTGAGAGTTGGAAAAACAACAGCGAACAGTGACAGGTCTTTAACAGGACACAACACGACTGAATGAAGCAGATACATGAGATACATGAAAAAAACAAAAAATAAAGAGTTAGCCGCTTACCCAGGCTTGAGCTGTTAAAAGAGCAATAATTTCCACATCTCAGGCAATTCCATTTTTTTTTATATAGTCTGTTTGCGTGAGATCTAGCTTGACAAAAATTTGTACGGTTATTATTAGTTCAATTTGATCATTATTAATGACAGAAAGTTTAGCTGTTTAGTTTTAGACAAGTTTAGCTGCCTTTTTTTCCATCCAGACTTCAAAGTCACATGACCCAAATGTAGTGAGCTGTGAGTCCAAATCACTCTATGAATGAGTGCACTATAGAGTCCACTAAAGAGTGCGGGGCTATGTAGTGAATGAAGGCTTAGGGGCTGGGGAGGACATTCAGACACAGCCTAGAGGTTGACAAACACTAAATAGCATTTGTCTCAAAACAATAGACTTTATTGTCAATATGAACATTTCCTTCTCCTAACTCTTGATGATGACAGTACAGACCATGTACTTGGAGAAGTGCTCCCTGAAAACCTTGTCCCTGAGTCCGTACAGGATGGGGCTGATGAGACGCGGCAAGATCATGACCACCACAAATACGACATATGCAATGTGTATGATGTACTTAAGGAACCAAATCATCAGAACCCTCAACAGGAAGTGGTCCACATAAGACAGCATGCACAGGAGCAGCTGGAAGCCATGGAGCAGGATGGTGTTTCGTGCCTTTTTGGACTTATGTGCAGATGACTTGGCTGCTTGAGCCGCAAAGAAAATGTGGCAGTAAGTGTAGATGAGAATGAACCAGACACCGGACAGGTAGACGATGTACTGGACGTCCCTCTTCAGCATGATGATTGGGTGTCCAAAAACATTGGCTCTCTCACAGTACACCGTCGACACAAAGAACTCTGGAGGTTTGGTGACCACCAGGATGATAATGTCTGGGAGAATGATCAGGGTGGTCATGGCCCAGATGCTGCCGATGAGGGCGTAGGTGCGCTGGATGGTGCAGAGCTGGGCGTGGTGGAGGGGGAAACAGACAGCGATGTAGCATTCGACCGCCATGACGGCTAGGTTTAGCGGGGTGTTATGAGAAGTTAGGACACTCACACACAAGAGGATCAGGCACAGAGGGCAGGGCACATGACGAGAGGTGTAGCTCAACACAAACAGGGCTATGGTTACAGAGAGCTGGAGCATGTCATTCAGCACCAGGTGGGCGAACAGAATGTAGCGTGGGTTGGTGTAGAATATCTGAAAAACAGATACCTGAGTTAAAAAAAAAATAAAAATAAAAAATCACTTTCATCCTGATTGATGGTGTTTCTCACAACTCTGCCACTGTCAAAAGAGCTTGAGCTGGTAAATTATAAGCTACAAGACCTACAAGACCCCCCGCTTTGCTGACGACCTGAAACTTGACTTCAAAGTGAGAGTTGAAGTTGTTGATTTGTTCAAGGACTCACCCCCCTCCTTCACCCCCCTCACCCCATCTCAGCCAAGACCGATTGGACCCATGTTCCTCACCTCCTGCGCTCTCAGGTCAGGAATATGAATTTATTAGGTTTTTTAAAGGACAAAGCCCCATGGCACTTCACCCTGAGTCACTGCAAATGAGCTGACTCCTGTCTCCAGGGAGATCTTAAACACCTCAGTGGAGTCAGGCCATGTCCCTGCCTATTTCAAGTCATCAGTCATGGTTTCTGTCCCTAAGAATCACCCGCTCATTGGACTTGATGCCTACAGGCCTGTGTCCCTGACGTCTGCAGTTATGAAGACACTGGATCGTTTGGTCTTGCCCCTCCTCAAGTCCTTCAACTGCAGCCCATCTACAAACATAATCAACCTGGCCCTCCCCTTCACTGTGTCATTCTCCCCTTCTTTTCTCCCTGTACACCAACTGCTGCACATCCATCCACGATTCCATAACACTGATCGAGATTATGGACAAGGATGGAGCTGTAAAGGGGAAATTACTGATATTTTAGACTCGCATTTCTGTTAAGAGATGGATTGTGTCTCACTCTTTTCCTAATGTGGTTTTGAGATGGAGATGTACTGCACACTACGCCCCGAGCAACAGCCTGTCGTACATCTCCATCTCAAAGCAACTAACCTATCCACTGAAGTAAGTAATGCTGTTATTGCTGTATTCAGTAGTTTTACATATAATACCAAATGGCAGCTACAAGTGTGGGAGCTACACGGCAGTCCCAGGACCCACAGGTAGTCTCCATTAGTCGTCTCATTGCTCTGCTTTATGACCGTGTTTTAAATAGACCTGAAGCATAGTGGATTTTCACCTTACAGACCTTAAACCCAAAAGGCCACAATGGGAAGCATTCCTTGGCATTGGCACAGAGGTACAGCCTTCTGACCTGTTTTTAAATGTTTCTGCATCAATAAAATTTGACCTTCATCTTTTATCATTTTTAAGTGCAGTTGAACGAAACAGTTGTACGTTCAATAAATTCACCAGATTTTGATTTAATTTTTTCTAGTTTTCACTCTTAAATAAAAAATAAAATAAAAATAACATTGCATACATATGTACATAAAAAATCAGGTAGAATATTTCAGCATCCACTTCATCTTGCTAAATATTTTATTAAAATCAAATGAATCTCTCTAACACAACACATTTCATTGGCAGCACCCATTTCCAGTGCAATCTGAAAATAAAAAAAAGGGATCTTTTTTTTCTACCAACAAAAACTTGATTTGTTGACATAATATTACGTATTATAGCAACAGATCGTGTCTTTATCAACTTATTAAGAATCACCATTTAAATTATGTTCACAGCAGAACCTCAGCAGAACAACACATTCATAACCAGGGCTAAAACTCATAACCACAATTTATCTTTATCAGAGCAGTGTTATAATAAAATCTTATGGTGAATTATTAACATAACATAACATTATTATTAACATAACTTAACATTAACATAATTATTAACCTGATTGTAACTAGATTCCAATCTTGGACATTCATAACTCATTGTTTACATTTTCAGAAGTATTTTTGAAATTATGACTAGGATTTTTAAACACATTTTTAGTTAGTGCAGTGTTCGGGCTTACAGTGTAGTGGTCCATGGTGTATACTAGTCTGTCTTAGACTTGTTCTGATACAGCTCAAGATCATTCTAAAGATATTCAGGAAAGGTTCATTTCTGTCCTGTGAATGTGACTTTTTTAGTATCTGTATCAGGTCAAATGAGTATCTAGTTTTCGAAAATAATTTTAGTATTGGTCAGTATCTAATAAGCAAATGAATCTGTGCCTGAAGTCCTTTTAGCTCATATGTTACTGTGTTTTTATCAGTGCAGTAACATGTAAAATGGTCAAGTTTACCTGGTGTTTCCTGTAGGTGTGTAACAAAATCCCATTGATGTAGTTGATGGTCAGTCCCAAAACCACCAGGAGGACATTTTTGACCACAGCGGACGTAAAGGTGTCTCGGTAAATAACCACACTGGATCCATTCATGGGGGGCTGTGGAAATAAAATATACATATGAATATCTATCTATCTATCTATCTATCTATCTATCTATCTATCTATCTATCTATCTATCTATCTATCTATCTATCTATCTATCTATCTATCTATCTATCTATCTATCTATCTATCTATCTATCTATCTATCTATCTATCTATCTACACAGAGTTTGTACAATATATTAAGTCTAAAAGCAAAATGCGCAGTACAGCTACAGAAACAGAAACACGTGTGACGTCCGTGCGCCAAATTAGGTCTCAAGTGTCATTCACAAATGGTGAGAAAACAGAAGTTTGCTTTCCATAAATTGGATTATAATGATATGAAGCACTAGAGGAGAGAAAGATGTGAAAACTTGATGATCTGTGGCTGGATCAGAGGGAGGGCGAGCGAGGGCAGACAACACCACACACACATAATCAGGAGAGAAGGAGGCACTGGATTTTTTGTCAGATTATGCAGATTTAAGTACAGACTTAAGTAAAAAAGACACATGAGGAGTCACAAAGAGACGCACTGAGGCTCTGACTCAGAGCTTTCACCTAAACGAGTGAGAGGTGACTTCACCATCACACACTCTCACTGCTGAAGGATTATCCATAGACCTGTCCATTAAAATGTGCTCGCCTTATCATTTTGATCGACCGAATTTAGATTGTGATCTATTGCTCTTTTTAATTTTACCACAGCCCTAAAACTAAGCTCTAATAAAACATTCTCTGTTTTTTGACTAAAAAGTTACATACTGTGGCTTTAATGTATTGTTATGTCCATGTGCCAATAAAGAGCATCACACCATACTAAAATACAAATTAGAAGCATTGCAATCTAAAATATACACATATTTCCTAAATACACAGTGATGCAGAGTAATCATTACAGAGCGTGTTCTGCTTGTGTCTGGAGCAGTCTTACCCCGGATAGGCCAGACATGTTAGACAGGTTAGCTGTGGACTGCATTGGGCCGGCTCTGAAGAGGCCCCCAAGCACTGACAGTTATATCAGAGAGAGAGAGGGGGGGGAGAGGAGAGAGGGAGGACAGAAAGAGGGAGAGAGGAGGGAGAGAGGGAGAGAGAGAAAGAGAAGCAATCACACAACAAGACTATGAAGTATGACTTTTCACATAACTCTATAACAGTGTCTAGTGTTAGGACTATTCCAAGACTAATGAGGGCTAAACCACGACTAAAAGTGGGCTACATCATTCCCACTTTAGTTCTAAACAACAAATTACCTGTACCACAGAGAAACACTGCTCTATAACTAACAATGCCTGCCAACACATTTTTTCATTTAATATAAATTATGTCAAAACTTTTACTGACAATTTCACAAACACGACAACCATATCAAAGGTCATGACTGGTTTATCAACAGGTTATGTACAAAAGTACATAGTCACACAGTTACTATTCATTTAAATACAATACTTAAATTTTCCATTGACTTCAATTGTAAAGAAGCCCCCATACTGGATAATGTACTCGACTCTTTTGAAGTATTATACAATTAACCACATGATGTGAGCCAACGTGCCTCTTACTAACACTTCTATATAAAGCTATTTCACTGTGATCAGTATCAATACTTCATAACAAATATACAGCTGAAACCAGAAGTTTACAAACTTTAATTGTTTTAGGTCAAGTAGGATTTACAAAATTATTTGGCATTTGCTAAATGCCAAAATAATGAGAGAAGAATTTTTTAGACAATTTTTCATTACTTTCTTCACAGTCAGAA
Organism: Periophthalmus magnuspinnatus; assembly: GCF_009829125.3. Classification (NCBI taxonomy): domain Eukaryota; kingdom Metazoa; phylum Chordata; class Actinopteri; order Gobiiformes; family Gobiidae; genus Periophthalmus; species Periophthalmus magnuspinnatus. The sequence continues at coordinate 6,274,137 of NC_047141.1, forward strand.
GTTTACATACAGTAAGATTATTATGACTTACTGTATGTAGGTCATAATAATCATCATTTGGGAAAATGATGATGTCGTGTCTTTGGAAGCTTCTGGTTTATTGACAACATTTGAGTTAATTAGAGACACACCTGTGGATGTATTTGAAGGCACATCTGAAACACACTGCTTTTTTGTGGAACATCATCAACATGTCTGAAGGTGCCACGTTCATCAGTTATACACAAGTATAAGCACCACGGGAATGTCCCGCCATCATACTGCTCAGGAAACAAACGGGTTCTGTGTCCCGAAGATGAAGGTGTTTTGGTCTGAAATGTGCACATCAACCCAAGAACAAAAGAAAAAGACCTTTTGAAGATGCTGCTGAAGCTGGTAACAGTGTGTCATTATCCACAGTCAAACGAGGACTGTACTGACATGGACTGAAAGGACACTCTGCAGGAAGAAGACATCACTCCAAAAGAAACATAAAAAGCATACTGCCCAACTGATTACAAAGTGGCTTAAAGATTACAATGTCTATGTTTTGGAGCGGCCATCACAAAGCCCTGATCTCAATTGAAAATTTATAGGCAGACCTGAAAAGGCCAGTGTGCGAGCAAGGCGGCCTACAAACTTACAGAGGGGGGGAAAAGTATTTAGTCAGTTTTCTAATAATTGCTCCTACAGTTGATTTCTTCACACCAAGCTGCACCTATTGCAGATTCAGTCTTCCCATTCTGTCTCTATTAGTTGATGTGTACCTATGATGAAAATTACAGGCCTCTCTCATCTTTTTAAGTGGGAGAACTTGCACAATTGGTTACTGACTAAATACTTTTTGCCCCACTGTAAACATGCAAATTAAATGAATAAATTAATCAAAAGCTCAATAAAAGGCAAAAATCCCAAGATGTCAGATCACACAATGTTTTATTTATCTCACCAAAGCTAAAATTCCCATATTCAGTTACTTGACTGGTCTTTTTCAATCTTTTGGGCTTCAAAAAACTCATGTGTTTACCACCGTACTCCTAATACAATGGCTCTCCACTCCTGATTTCCTCACTTTTGGGTCAGTTTTGACCACTCATCCTTTTAAGCCACTGAAACTAAGCTATTAGAAGTTAGGAGAGCTGAAGCAAAAAATCGGAGCCAAACTATAATATATAAATATTAATATTAGGTCTGTATGACAATGCAATGTGATGTTATTTAGGTTTTATTGGTTGGATTATTCAAATTTGCAGTAAAAAGTACTGATTATGATCAATTGGGCGAGTTCAACTGAAGGCCTGAGGGCCAAAAAATTTGGTCAGAGGGCCACATTTGGCCCCCAGGCCATAGTTTGGACACCCCTGCCTTAAACTGTATGACTTGGGTCAAATGTTTTCATTATCCTTCCACAAGCTTCTCATAATACTGGGCCATTCCTTCTGACAGAACTGGTGTAGCCAAGTTTGCATTCCACCTTGCTCACACATGCCTTTTCATATTCAATAGGATTGAGATCAGGGATGGCCACTCCAAAACATTGACTTTGTTATCCTTAAGTCACTTTGGGTCAGGTGACTGACCATTTGGAAAACCCATTTGTGCCCAAGCTTTAATTTCCTGGCTGATGTCTTGAGATGTTGCTTCAGTATTTCTACATAATGTTTTTCTTTCCTCATGATGTGAGTGAAGGTGTGAAGTGCACCAGTCCGTCCTGCAGCAAAACAAAACCGAATGTTGCCACCCCCGTATTTCAAAGTTGGGATGGTGTTCTCATGCTTGCAAGTTTCTCTCTTTTTCCTCCAAATATGACAAAGCTCATTATCATTAACAATTACATTTTAGTTTTGTCAGACCACAGGACATGTTACACAAAGACGTAGAGTGTTTCAGGTTGTGCCTTCAAATAAATCCACAGTGTGTCTCTAATTAACTCAAATGTTGTCAATAAACCTATCAGCAGCTTCAGATCATCATCATCTGAGTTTTCCCAAATTGTTTAAAGTCATAATAATCTTACTGTATGTAAACTTGTGACTGTGAAGAAAGTAATGAAAATTTGTCATCCTGTCAACATCCTTCTCTCATTATTCTGGCATTTAGCAAATATAAATAGTTTTGGTAATCCTGATTGATCTAAAACAGGAAACGTTTAGTCTGATTTTATGTCAGGCAGTGAGGAAAAATAAATGTATGTGTCTTTTTATATAGTGTCTGTAAACTTCTGGTTTCAACTGTGAGCAGAGCAAATATAGCAGGAGAGCCAAATGAAAGAGCAGGAGAAGATTTTCCAGTGAACCACACTTCATTTCTTGTCAAGCTGGACATTGGAGACAGGAGTGCCCTCTACACCATGAGCTTTCTGCATTTACACGATAAAAAGCAAGCTGTGAGCATGGGTTTAGTTGTGTTACACTTTGCATTACATAGTTTCTAGCATTGGGACTTACTTGAATTTATTCTCCAAAGTAAAGTTAATTCATTTAATCAGTACAGATAACTCACAGTCACGAGGTGAAATGCCCCTAGAGTCGTAACTAGCTGTAAACAGTCATTAGGTGAAAAGCCTGTCTTGGGTTATTGACTAATAAAGGGCAAAAGGGTGAGATTCTCTGTGTAGTTAAGTGTAAAGATGAGGGAGAGTAAATTCAAAGGAGCAGTGCACCTCCATCAGGTCTAAGAATGGAGATATTATGTAAGTATAAAATGCATGAAATGTAAATTTATGTCATGTCACTATGATGGCCCTGAAATTTATGAAATTTCCACCACTTGACTGTGATGAAAATGTATGTGTTTTCTTGTTGTGAAGAAAATACTCTTATATGTCTTTGTGTTGATGCATCTGTGTCAGTCTGTCAGAGACCCAGACCTGATATTCACATGTGTAAAGACTCACTAACCCATCCCCAGCAAACTCTACAGTCTTTTACCTGCCTTCAAGTGTAAAAGCTGATTAACACATGACTGATATGACTCTTTTGTGATGTGTGATGTTCATCATTCTGATTAATACTCTGAGCTCAGATGCTCTGAGAGGGAGACTGAGGAGAGGCTTGGGACGCCAGAAGGCCCTGTCCTATCCATATCCGTTGTAACAAAGAATAAACCTTTTTGTATTTCTAACTCACCGGGCTTTGAAAATAGATTTTTATCATCAACATGTGCATTTTTTTTCACAAATATTTTTGTTTGTGTACACATGTCTGTAACTGCGTAAAAGCTCATTTATGATCCACTTGTAAGTAACAGATCCGTGTGTTCCAAGCGGATTTATACTTTCAAACTAACAGGTGTGAAAATGCTCAGACTGTGACTAAAAATATCAGAACTATAAATGTTTAAACTCACTGTTGTAGGCACAATTAAATCATTATAATATCTAATAAAAAATCACATAATACCAAAAGCTTAAAATACATATACACGTGATAAAAAACATAATAAACCTAATGTAATCGTTTTTCAGAGAGGTTTCAGTGGTGGTCATCTGGACACTGATTCTGAAATTAAGACGTTTTGGCTCTGATTAATTTTCAATTTGATGGTACTGGCATTAGAATTCATCATACTTAACCAAGTCCAGCCCCCAAAGGAGGAGTTTTATAGTGAAACTGCAATGTCCTTGTTTACAAGTTCACATAATTATGGGTCGTTTTATGCTCAAAGTAAAATAAATTCTAGCCCCTCATCCCAGCACCGTCAAATTAAAAATGGCTTCTAGATGGGAGCCAGAATGTCATGATTGCTAAAACAGTGTTGAAACCTGCTAACATTACATTACACTAACATTAAAAAGATGAACACAAGATTAATACAAACACATATCCTGGCAGATAGCATTCAGAACATTACAGTCATATTGTGATGTATATTGTTTGCTCTGTATACACATGTTCACTTGGCCAGAATGCAGGGAATTTTCCAAGGGCAATCGACCTGATTTTTAACCCACCCCGTATGAACTATGGCCTCTACGGCCTTAAATGTGTCAGTGTTTCATTGTCAATTATGTCAATTTACACCTTACGTATTTTGGTATTTTTGATTCTCTTAGGTTTTTGAGTGCTTTGTTGAATAAGTAAATTTTATAAATACTTGAGTTATGAAGAAAAAATCACATTATTTGACAAACACAACGCTGTTTTTTGTTAACATGAAAATTCCCTGCCCCTAACCCTTGATGATGACAGTACAGACCAGGTATTTGGTGAAGTGCTCCCTGAAAACCTTGTCCCTGAGCCCGTACAGGATGGGGCTGATGAGACGAGGCAGAACCATGGTAACAACATACACTGCAAATGTAATGTGTACAATGTACTGAAGGAACCAAATCATCAGAACCCTCAACAGGAAGTGGTCCACATAAGACAGCATGCACAGGAGCAGCTGGAAGCCATGGAGCAGGATGGTGTTCTGTGCCTTTTTGGACTGATGTGCAGATGACTTGGCTGCTCGAGCCGCAAAGAAAATGTGGCAGTAAGTGTAGATGAGAATGAACCAGACACCGGACAGGTAGACGATGTACTGGACGTCCCTCTTCAGCAAGATGACTGGGTGGTCAAAAACAATTTCTCTCTCACAGTACACCCTAGACACAAAGAACTCCGGAGGTTTGGTGACCACCAGGATGATAATGTCTGGTAGAATGATCAGGGTGGTCATGGCCCAGATGCCACCGATGAGGGCGTAGGTGCGCTGGATGGTGCAGAGCTGGGCGTGGTGGAGGGGGAAACAGACGGCGATGTAGCATTCGACCGCCATGACGGTGAGATTGATGGGGGTGTTATGAGACGTTAGGACAAGGGCACACATGAAGATCAGGCACACGTGGCAGAGTATATCATGTGAGATGCTACTCAACATAACCAGGGCAATGGTTAAGAAGAGCTGGAGCATGTCGTTCAGCACCAAGTGGGCGAACAGAATGTAACGTGGGTTGGTGTAGAATATCTGGAAATAAACCGATTTGAGTAAAAATAAATAAATACATTTATTTGAACTGATTTGCACAGTTTCCATGTGATGCCACATTTAAGGCATCGGTCAGAAAAAAACAAATGTTGCTGCTCTTATTTTTTGTAGTTTTTAACGTCAATGTTCCCACAGCTCTACATTTCCTGTGACGAAGCATCCAACCTAAGTACTTGCATACACACAGCCACTATCCACTGACCTGTCTGTTGATTCAATCCACTCGTTCACTCTGTTTTCCGCCGGACTTACCATTCAACAACCATCTCAGTAGTCTTGGGTGCACACTAGGCTGTTGGTAAACCACCCATGTCCATAGTTTTGTCTGTCAACAAATTTTAAACAAGTATCCATCTCCCACTTATGAGTTTTCACTGTCAAACCATGTCCTGCCACCTAATGTCTGCACTTGGGTCAGGGAGCAAGGACACACACACACAGCTGCTAAAATCATAGCACTCCCACACCCAACCTTGCAGACATTAACAACAGGGCCATTAGACGCACTGCACTCTCCATAGTACAGGATTCATCCACTACAGGAACACCACACTCCTCTGCCCCCTGGACAGAGGTACAGGACACTCAGGTGCAGTAGGGCCCTCACCCCTCTGCCCTCTCTCCTCTGGACGGAGGTAGGGGTGCTCAGGTGTAGAAGGGCACACTTTGACAACAGCCTGATCCCCTCAGCCTGAACAACAGGCCTCACTGAGTTCACTGTAATGTGTCTGTATTGTTGTGTTTTTGTCTGTCTGTGTGTATATGTCAAACAAGCTTTGTGCTTGTGAAAAAAAATTTCCCCTCGGCGGCAATAAAGTCTAAAGTCTAGAAACAAGAAGCCCTTCATGTTCCAACATTTGTTCGTCTCTACGTGCTCTTTCCCTATTTTAAGCTATAACTGTCCTCTACAATAAAGATCCTTTAGGCCATAACCAAAAAAATCAACCAAATCTTAAGAATCTTAATATTTTTATATCACGCCAAGGACTGACAGCCAAACACACATTTCATCAATTGAGGTGCAAGCAATAAAAATATCAATTTGAAGTATAAAAATGCAGAAAATTTGAATTATTTAAATTTTTTTTAATCCTGTACACAATGTGTGTGTTTCTAGAGAATATTTACAGTGTTCCTCTGAAATTGTATATACTCCATCCTTTTGATAAAATACTCAAGTCAAATGGATCAAAAAACAAGGGATGGGAGTATCAAAATATTGATACTGATTGAGTACAACTGGGGGTATCAATATTGTTACGCAAATATTGATGATATTAACATATTCCATAAGCAAAAGTTAAGTCTAGGCATCAGTTTTATACTGATGCCTAGACTAACCTAGACCTTGTTAAGGCCATTTCTTCAGTGTTTTGTGTCCAAACACTTCCAGCAGTAGGGTATGGGACAGATCCATCTGTGTCTGACTTTAGAGTCTATTTGACACCCTTATTATACAAATATTTCCATTAAATAAAATGTACTGAAATGCCTTCACTCATTAAGTTAAGAATACTATCGAGTATCGGCATCTGTACAGAAAAAATACAGGTAGCCCCCTAAAGTACTTGGTATTGTACCAATACCAAAAATGGTGGTATTGCCCAACCCTAGTTGTATTATGCAAAACATATTTTGTGTCTTTTTATAAAAGTGATATAAACCCTGCACTGACATATTATAAACTTTTTAATTGATAATTGAAATGCGAGTTAATTGACCAAAGAGGGAAAAAGAGACACCTCATATCAAGTCATTTTAGCTCATATGGTACTGTGCTTTAATCACTTCAGTAACACACACAGGTAAAATATCATAATGTACCTGGTGTTTTCTGTAGGTGTGTATCAAAATCCCATTGATGTAGTTGATGGTCAGTCCCAAAACCACCAGGAGGACATTTTTAGCCACAGCAGACGCAAAAGTGTCTTGTAAAATCACCACCCTGGTTTCATTCATTGGGACCTGTGGAAATAAAAGATAGAACACATATACATACAATATAATCAATATTTAAATACATTAAACGGGTAGAACGTGAGGTCAAGAACTGCTAAAAAGTACTCTGACTTCAAAAATATTTAAGTGAAGTAGAAGTACAAAGTTTGGAGAATGTAAGATTAAATAGCGTAGAGATTTAACTTTTCTCCTTTTCTCCTCTCCTCTGGTACCACAGACAACATCATGCAAATTGTGGTAAACACATCTTTCCAACTAACACATTAAAATGATCAGATTGTGTAAATGAATGTATATGAGTAATCAAAGTGATTGTTTAAATAATACTTGTTCAACAACAATTAATATGTTTTCATAAAACTACTGAAAGCAACATTCAAATCCATTCAGAAATGCACATATCAGAGTAAATATAACACATACAGGAGTTTACAGTGTTCATGATCAAAGGGTTAGTGTTCTTGATGTAACACTGTCTGGAGCACATCCTTACCCTGGACAGGTCAGACTGGTTGGACAGATTAGCCATGAACTGCACTGGGCCTGTTCTAAGGAGGCCCCCGAACACTGATACATATCAGATAGAGAAAGGGGGGGGGGGGGGAGAGAGAAGGCGGGAGGACGGAATGGGGGAGAGAGGAAGAGAGAGAATGATGCAACAGGGCTATGGAATCATCATCAATCATGTTGCTATTATTTGCTGAAATATTAATAACTTTTGACATGTATACTTCAAACAACGCCCTAACCCCGAGCTCAGACTGCACACAGTGTAGCTCTGCTGGAGTGGCTGCAGGAATTCCCAATAACAAAAAACAACAAGAGGAGCTCAGTGTAACCAGCGGAAGTGCCACGGCATTTTGGAGTCTTTCGGTCATACTGCTGATGAGTGAAGGCTGCTCTGTCAAGAGTGTTCGTCGAACAGGATCCATGTCACCAATCAGCTGCAGCTTGGGTCCGCCAATGGCCACACCCACAGTTACCCACAGTTACAGCCACTGAAGATGGGAATGCCAATATTTGGGACAGTGGATGGAAATTAGCCTTTGGCTATACAGCGGGTACGGAAATTATTCAGACCCTTTGCTCAGTATTTAGTAGAAGCCCCTTTTTAGCTAATACAGCCATGAGTCTTTTGGGGAATGGTGGAACAAGTTTTTCACACCTGGATTTGGGGATCCTCTGCCATTCCTCCTTGCAGATCCTCTCCAGTTCTGTCAGGTTGGATGGTGAACGTTGGTGGACAGCCATTTTCAGGTCTCTCCAGAGATGCTCAGTTGGGTTTAAGTTAGGGCTCTGGCTGGGCCATTCAACAACAGTCACAGAGTGTCATGATGCTGCAGTAATGGTTGATCATTGGGTTCTTCTTTACCTCTCTCACCAAGGCTCTAGGACAGCCAGGTCTAGGATGAGTTCTGGTCGAACCAAACGTCTTCCATTTAAGGATTATGGAAATTTTTATGTAACCTTGGACAGATCTATGCCTTGCCACAAATCTTGTCTCTTCAGACAGTTCCTTTGACCTCATGATTCTTATTTGCTCTGACCTGCACTGTGAGTTGTAAGGTCTTATATAGACAGGTGTGTGGCCTTCCTAATCAAGTCCAATCAGTATAAACAACACATCTGGACTCCAATGAAGGTGTAGAACCATCTCAATGATGATCAGAAGAAATGGACAGCACCTGAGTTAAATATATGAGGGTCACAGCAAAGGGTCTGAATACTTATGGCTGTGTCTGGCAAAAGATGAAGTAATGTAGTCTACTCCATTCAGTGTAGTGAAGAGTGCAGTGAGCATTACAGAAAAGAGAGAGAAACTAAACAGCCACTCCATAAGAGGATGTACCAACACTGGTGTGAGAGCTCCTCTGGACCACAATCCACGTACATCTCCATCTCAAAGCCACTCCTTTGAAGACAGTGAAGTTCAGATCTTAGCCAGAGAAAAGAAATGGTTTGAGAGAGGAGTTAAAGAAGCTATTCTTGTTAGGAAAGAGATTCCTTCCTTAAACAGGACCTGTTTGGGCTTGAGACATAATCTCTCCTCCATCTATAACTCCATCCTCAGACCCAGAACAATGAGAACAATAGCAGGGTCGTTAAGGGCTGCATAGGGTAGTTTCACCTGAAATTGGAGACAATAGCTATTTACAGTTTAAGTGTGGTTAGCCCCTCCCCTCAGATAGATATAAGGCAGTGTCCACCAGTGATCTGACCAGAACTGAAGAAGCGGCTTGGATGAGCAGCAAAACATCTTCAATCTTACAATGATTTGTCCAATTGACAAATTTAAACTTAATATTTTGCTATGGATCAGACCTGGACGACTGAGGGTTTACACAGTTATGGCTGAGTAATATTTCAGTTTTTCTTTTTTAATAAACCTGCAAAAACGTCAACAATTTTGTGTTTCTCTGTCAATATTGGGTGCTGTGTGTACATTAATCAGGAAAAAAATGAACTTAAATGATTTAGCTGCAATGTAAGAGTTAAAAATTTAAGGAGGTCTGAATACTTTCCGTACACACTGTAATCCGTGTTTACGTTCATGCTGATGTTCATTAACGTGCATTGTCCCAATCAAATAAATAAATAAATAGGAGACTGCAACACAGACTGTACAGCAATGAAAACCACGGTCATGCTGGCCAGTATGGGGCAGATCCACCTCTACTTGCCCAGGCTCCAGACCGTGTGCACCACCTTGGGGTATAGAGACCATTCACCTGGAGGGGCTTCCTTCAGGAAACAGTGCAATGAGTTGATGGTGAAGGTGCCACGTTCATCTTTCCAAACAATTATAAGCAAGTATAAACACCATGGTAATGTCCAGCCATCATACTGAATGAATGTGCTTTGGTCTGAAATGTGCATATATGACTATGCACGCCACATTTTGTTGTGATTTGCACAGTAGTTTTTATACTGCATGCTTTTATTCCAGTTGACTGATTTAATTTCATCTTTTACTGGACAAATGAGGGATTACACCATCTCTTTCCAAAATAGTCAGTATTTTTGATCAAATAAACTGAAGAATGTCAGTGTCACTATGTTTGTTTTGGCTGGTCTATGGTGGTAGACCCACCAGCAGGAGCATGCCAAGATGGATTGTCATGACTTTGTAAACTCACAAATATGAGAATCCATCTTGCTGTGCGAGGTTACTAGGTTGCACCAATGAATATTTAGCAACCTGCAAGTGTGGCAGAGGGATACCTATGATCTTCTCTGCAGTTGTTGCAATGTGGCTGAGAAGTGCTTCTCCTGTGGGTGCAGCTGCTGAACACCGACAGGATGCAGTAAGTCAGCAGGCTATTGACTGTCCCTCTGCAGGACAGTGTCATGGTCAGAATGGGGAGTTCCACCTTCTTTAGCTTGTGGAGAAAGTGAAGGTGTTGCTATTACTGCTGTGGTTTAGTTTCTGGTATTCAGTTTGTCCCACACATGTATTCCCAGGTGATCCGACCCCTCTCCACTTCAGCATTGTTTATTGTTTATATAGTGGGAGATGTTTATGTTTCTCAGACTTTCTAAAGTCTATAATCATCTCCTTTCTTTTACTGGTGTTGAGGATCAAATTGTGTGTGGTGCTCCACATTGTGAATTCCTCCATCTCTGTTCTGTATGCTGACTCATCATTGTTTGTAATAAGACCGATAAAAGTGGTGCCAACCTTGATGATGTAATTGTTCTTGTAGATGGCCACACAGTTGTGGGTGAGCAATGTAAACAGTAAAGGACTCAGAACACACCCCTGTGGGTAGCCTTTGCTGACTGTTGTTGTGTATGTCAGCTGTCTAACTTTAACTGTCATTCTCTATCAGGAAGTTCAGGACCCACCTGCACATTCCAGACTCAAGCTCTTGCAGCAAATTCACCAGTTGTTGGGGGTGGATTGTGTTGAATGCTGAGCTGAAGTCAATCAGTAGTGTCCCGACATAAACTACCAGTTAAAAGTTTGGACATTTTATTTTATGTACACCCAGAAGACAGAAACTATATGATGCAATATATGTGAAATTATGTAGCAAAGAAAAGAAAGTTAAATAACTCAACTCAGTATTTTTAATTTTTTTGATTAAAGTCTTTAGTGTAGTCGCCATTTGCTTTGCCCTTGGCTTCTCTCAGTGATCTTCTTGATGAATTCACATGAAATAATTTTCTACTCACGGGTGTGCCTTGTCAGGGTCAAGAAATCTCAAAAGTGCCCCAGTGGTCAAAGAAAATGGTGGCTATTTTTTTAATCTAAAATCTGTAGATTTTGAGTTCTTTTGAGTTTATTTTTTTGTTTTCCACATTCTATATGTGCCCTTCATAGTTTTGATGCCTTCAGTGACAATCTGCAATATAAATAATAATAATGAAACTAAAGACAACCATAAAAAACTGTGTCAAATTTTTTGACTGGTAGTGTATGTTTTCTTGTTCTCCAGGTGCGACAGTGTGAGGTAGAACAGGGTTGAGATGACAATGCAAACAGTTTTTATCTGGAAAGGTAAACTGAAGCCTGTCCAAGTTTCCTGGGAGGCAGGACCGGATGTGAAGATGGTTTGGACTTTTTGGGTACAATGGTGGAGCTTTCAAAACTGTGGGTAAGCTGGGATGGCTCAGAGTGATGTTAAAGATCTCTGTGAACACATCCATGAGCTGCACTGCACAGCCTTTGAGCACACAACCTGGAATGTAGAGCACAAAACCTGGAATGTTAAGCACACAACCTGGAATGTTGTCAGATCCAGCTGCTTCCAGAAACTAACTTGAGCAAATACTCCTTTCACGCTGTTCGGTGGTAGTTGCAGTGTCTGGCTGGTGTTGGGTTGCTTTGGCATGTATGCTGCTCCACAGCTCCTGACCTCAAATGTTGAATAGAAGGGAGGTTTTTTGCATCTGCATCTGACATACTCTTCTGTGTCTGCAGATATAAATGCAACATTGCAGAGCTTAAACTTGGAGTGCAGTCTACTTGTTTTGTACCTTAACAGTTTTTTGTCACAATCAAATAGTTAGTGGAGTTTAATAAATCCCAGTTTGTCCTCTGTATTTTACTCCAGGTCTATACAGTCTCCATATGTTGCAGCATTCTTAAAAACGCTCCACTGGGTGCATTCAAAGCAGCCCTGTAATGCTGTTGAATGAATAGCATCCTGTGGCCTCACTAGCTGGCCCAAGGAGTACATTTAGGTGGTGAAAGATGATGGGTAATATGCTGATGAAAACTAGGAAGGACAGACCTTAGGTTAGCTTTTTTGAAATCTCCGGCAATGATTTAAAAAGCATCTTGGTATTTAGGAGTGGGGAGGTTTTTGCTTTGTCTACACATGTCTGCAACTGTCAAAAGACTCATTTAGGCTCCACTTTTGTACATAAGAGACTGGAGTAAACATCACTGCATTTATACTTCCAAATGTTTCTAATGTCAAGGCTGCATTGTCTTAAAGAATCAATAGAGGGCACTCAGGTCAGGGCAGTTAGAGAATTTAGATCACTTTTGTTGCAAAAGAGCCAAAAAAGCGAGGTGAGAGGATGTTTGTTTTGTAGCTTGTTCTAGTAATTTATTTTTTAGCTGTGTTCACTACTGTCTCCGGTGTCTAGCACATGTACAGTTATGTTGCTAAGATCCCACTGTTCTGAGGAGATGGACCTACAGACTAAGTGCTTGGAGCCTAAATAAGCCTTAAATGTGTCAGTGTTTCATTGCAAATTATGTTATTTTTTTCTTCTGTATGTGTTTGCTTTGTTGAATATGCAAATTTTATAAATACTTGCATTTGTTAAAAAATCACATTGTTTGGCTAGATGCTGTCAAACACTAAATTGCATTTGAATTAAAACAATGTAGTTTTTTGTCAGAATGAACATTCCTTGCCCCTAACTCTTGATGATGACAGTACAGACCAGGTATTTGGTGAAGTGCTCCCTGAAAACCTTGTCCCTGAGTCCGTACAGGATGGGGCTGATGAGACGAGGCAGAACCATGACAACAACATACATTACAAATGCAATGTGTATGATGTACTTAAGGAACCAAATCATCAGAACCCTCAACAGGAAGTGGTCCACATAAGACAGCATGCACAGGAGCAGCTGGAAGCCATGGAGCAGGATGGTGTTTCGTGCCTTTTTGGACTTATGTGCAGATGACTTGGCTGCTTGAGCCGCAAAGAAAATGTGGCAGTAAGTGTAGATGAGAATGAACCAGACACCGGACAGGTAGACGATGTACTGGACGTCCCTCTTCAGCATGATGACTGGGTGGTCAAAAAGACTGGCTCTCTCACAGTACACCGTCGACACAAAGAACTCTGGAGGTTTGGTGACCACCAGGATGAAGATGTCTGGGAGAATGATCAGGGTGGTCATGGCCCAGATACCACCGATGAGGGCGTAGGTGCGCTGGATGGTGCAGAGCTGGGCGTGGTGTAGGGGGAAACAGACAGCGATGTAGCATTCGACCGCCATGACGGCTAGGTTTAGCGGGCTGTTATGAGAAGTTAGGACACTCACACACAAGAGGATCAGGCACAGAGGGCAGGGCACATGACGAGAGGTGTAGCTCAACACAAACATGGTAGTGCTTAACGAGAGCTGGAGCATGTCGTTCAGCACCAGGTGGGCGAACAGAATGTAGCGTGGGTTGGTGTAGAATATCTGGAAAAACAGATATCTCAGTTAACATTTTTTTTCCTATCATCCTAATAGATTTGGCATTTCTCTGCTTACAACTTTGCCACCGTCTGGAGAGGGCTCAGGTAAATTACTAGCTACAAGCCCAAAGCCCCCTGCTGATGACCTGAAACTTGAACAGTTTAGTGACTTACTCACACTTTGAAGTCAAGGACTCACACGCCATGACACTTATAATGTCTTCCCCTTCACGCTGAGACTGTGGATGAGCTGACTCCTGTCTTCATGGATATCTTCAAAACCTCAATGGAGTCAGGCCATGTCCCTGCCTATTTCAATCATCAGTCATAGTTCCTGTCCCTAAGAATCACCAGATCACTGGACTTAATGCCTAAAGGCCTGTGTCCCTGATGTCCGTAGTTATGAAGACACTGTAGCATTTGGTCTTGTCCCTCCTCAAGTCCCTCACCCCTCTCCTCCTAGACCCCAGACGTGCAGTTCGCCTACAGAGCCAACAGGTCTGTAGACAACATCATCAACCTGGTCCTCCACTTCATCCTGCAGCACCTGGACTCCCTGGGAACCTATGCCATTATCCAGTTTGTGTACTTCAGTTCTGCGTTCAATACCATGCTCTCTGCTCGGCTGCATAACAAATTCTCCCAGTACCACGACTTTTGACTGGGGAAAGCATGCGGCTGGGGGAAAATGTCTCAGAAACTATCAGCAAAGGATCTCTACAGGGCTGTGTCCATCTCCCCTGCTCTTCTCCCTGTACACCAGCTGGTGCATTTTCATCCACTACTCCATAAAACTGATCAAGTTTGTGGACGACGCAACCCTCATCGGACTCATCTCAAATGAGATGACAGGAGCAAGCTGGACAGCATCTATTAGCATACTCTGGCTTTCCCTATTGTTTTCTTTGTTTTGGTTTGAGATGGGTAATGGGTAATTACTGTTACCTTACTGACATCATCTCTGTTCAGAGATGAATTTTCTTTCCTTTCAGGATCTGTATCTCACTATTTTCCTAAAGTGGCTTTGAGATGGAGATTTACTGCAGGCTGAGGCCCAAGCAACCGTCTGTCTCCATCGTAAAGAAACTAACCTATCCACTGAAGTGAGTAATGCCTTTAGTGCTATATCCAATAGTATGGCAGTACCAGGACAGACTTCACTTTAACCAGTCAAAGCACAATGTGTCATTCCTCCACTTTAGGACTGTGTTTTAAAGAGAGAGAGAGCTTTATTAAATGTAATGTTCTAGGCCCGATACCCAAATGTCACTACAGGCTTTGCTCCCTCTGAGGAACTGGGAGAGAGGTTATGCCTTCTGACCGGTTTGTGAATGCTTCTACATCACTGATTAACTTAATAGTTATAATACTTAAAGGTTTCCTAATTTTATAATAATGTACATATTTGTTGAGATATGAATAACTATTTACTGAGAAAATATAATTATTCTTGAAATTTTCAATGGGTTTGTGAGTTTGTGGTTCAATCATTCTGACTGAATTAAGATCTGATGGTAAACAGTACCTAAGATTATAGACAGAGCTGAAGGGGCAGTCCTCCTAATGCCTGATGAAGGTCAATTGACCTGTGAGAGTGAGACAGTGTGTGGGAGCTTACTTTATTTAGTGTCTCTCTTACGCACATGTCGTCTACTCAGGTTTGCAGAGATCTACTTGTAACACATCTGTGCTCTCATTTAGAAACCAGGAGGTGTCACTGTTTTATTATGTCAAAGTGAAATCTTCTCTGTGGTGGTATAATGAGTATGACATTAATCATGTACACTGAAGTTTGAGGTTTGAATCTTGCTCAGAACGTGCCTTTGAATGTTGTAGGTTCTAATACTAACACGCCATGTTCTTCACAGCTGATATGAGTTAACCTTATGTGAGCAGAGACATCAACCTTCAGCTCCAACAGGGTATTTCCAGGGTGTTTTTTCACATGCTTTTTAAATCCTTTGGTCACTGGTTCTAATCATGACTCTTGCACTTTGAAATTGTAACTATGTGCAGTCACTCGTATATATCTAGTAAATAACTATGGTGACCTTATAAATACAGTGTATCAGAGCACATTTTTATGTCAGATGAAGGGCTGACTGACAACCATCCAATCTCATCAACTGTGGTACAAGCAATAAAAATTCTTATTGGAATAAAAAAAAAAAAAACAACAACATTATATTGGTACATTGTACTTTTGATCCTACTGTCACAATACTAAAATTTCAAACTGAATTTCAACACCAAGGAAGAGACTTGATACACAATCCCAATGATAATAAAAACACTCTTTCCTTAGACAATAAAATGATTTTCAACATTAAATCATAACCTTCTTTTATAACGATGTGGCCTTATATCTATGTAATCCCTCAGTGTCCAGTAGGTTCATAGTGGTCCATGGGTGTATACTAGTCCATGTGTCTTATACTTGTGAAAGATACAGCTCAAGATCATTCTAAAGATATTCAGGATACACTGAATGATACATGGTCAAATGAGTATCTAATTTTGATACTTGTTTAAGTATCAATTAGTATCTGATTTTTGGTACTTTTGAAAACTTTAGATCCTACACACTACATGAATATATGTGTTTCTTGAGAATATTTAAAGGGCCCTCCAATAATGTCCTTCAGTAAAATTAAATCAATTTTAGACAATGATTTTGCATGAAAATAAAGCAGTATAAAAGTCCAGCTTGCCCTTCATACTACCCAGTGGAGTCAAACATTTGTAAACCATCAGAATGAAGAGGTCTGTGTGCTGTTAGTATTCACAATATAGTCATATTATGCAAATTAAAGAAACATTATTGAAATACTGTTGATCCAACAAAAGTAAAATAAAACCTCAGTATTAGATTTGTTACCTGGAGGCCCACTTGAATGTAGGCATAAGCACATAAATCTGTGCCTGAAGTCCTTTTAGCTCATATGTTACTGTGTTTTTATCAGTGCAGTAACATGTAAAATGGTCAAGTTTACCTGGTGTTTCCTGTAGGTGTGTAACAAAATCCCATTGATGTAGTTGATGGTCAGTCCCAAAACCACCAGGAGGACATTTTTGACCACAGCGGACGTAAAGGTGTCTCGGTAAATAACCACACTGGATCCATTCATGGGGGGCTGTGGAAATGTATGTGTGTGTGTGTATATATATATATATATATATATATATATATATATATATGAGAAGATGAAAGCTGTAATAAAACATTTTAAAAAATACATACTGTGAATACTTGTTAATCTATTCATATAATATCAACCTGCTCAGAGACTACAGTGGAAAACAAGCATTTATGCTATAACTTGGTATTACCATTTTTCCTTATACTGCGTTTAAAGGTACAGTATCTATTTTTTGGCTAAGTTACAAAGTTACATTCTATGGCTTTAATGTATTGTTGTGCACTGCCATGTACCAATAAAAGAGTATCACACCATACTAAAATACAAATTAGAAGCATTGCAATCTAAAATATACACATATTTCCTAAATACACAGTGATGCAGAGTAATCATTACAGAGCGTGTTCTGCTTGTGTCTGGAGCAGTCTTACCCCGGATAGGCCAGACATGTTAGACAGGTTAGCTGTGGACTGCATTGGGCCGGCTCTGAAGAGGCCCCCAAGCACTGACAGTTATATCAGAGAGAGAGGGGGGGGGGGGGGAGGAGAGAGGGAGGACAGAAAGAGGGAGAGAGGAGGGAGAGAGGGAGAGAGAGAAAGAGAAGCAATCACACAACAAGACTATGAAGTATGACTTTTCACATAACTCTTTAACAGTGTCTAGTGTTAGGACTATTCCAGGACTAATGAGGGCTAAACCACGACTAAAAGTGGGCTACATCATTCCCACTTTAGTTCTAAACAACAAATTACCTGTACCACAGACAAACACTGCTCTATAACTAACAATGCCTGCCAACACATTTTTTCATTTAATATAAATTATGTCAAAACTTTTACTGACAATTTCACAAACACGACAAACATATCAAAGGTCATGACTGGTTTATCAACAGGTTATGTACAAAAGTACATAGTCACACAGTTACTATTCATTTAAATACAATACTTAAATTTTCCATTGACTTCAATTGTAAAGAAGCCCCCATACTGGATAATGTACTGGACACTTTTGAAGTATTATACAATTAACCACATGATGTGAGCCAACGTGCCTCTTACTAACACTTCTATATAAAGCTATTTCACTGTGATCAGTATCAATACTTCATAACAAATATACAGCTGAAACCAGAAGTTTACAAACTTTAATTGTTTTAGGTCAAGTAGGATTTACAAAATTATTTGGCATTTGCTAAATGCCAAAATAATGAGAGAAGAATTTTTTAGACAATTTTTCATTACTTTCTTCACAGTCAGAAGTTTACATACAGTAAGATTATTATGACTTACTGTATGTAGGTCATAATAATCATCATTTGGGAAAATGATGATGTCGTGTCTTTGGAAGCTTCTGGTTTATTGACAACATTTGAGTTAATTAGAGACACACCTGTGGATGTATTTGAAGGCACATCTGAAACACACTGCTTTTTTGTGGAACATCATCAACATGTCTGAAGGTGCCACGTTCATCAGTTATACACAAGTATAAGCACCACGGGAATGTCCCGCCATCATACTGCTCAGGAAACAAACGGGTTCTGTGTTCCGAAGATGAAGGTGTTTTGGTCTGAAATGTGCACATCAACCCAAGAACAAAAGAAAAAGACCTTTTGAAGATGCTGCTGAAGCTGGTAACAGTGTGTCATTATCCACAGTGAAACGAGGACTGTACTGACATGGACTGAAACGACACTCTGCAGGAAGAAGACATTACTCCAAAAGAAACATAAAAAGACAGATTACAGTTTGCAAATTCACACAGACACAAAGACCTTAATTTCTGAAGATATGTCCTGTGGTCTGATGAAACAAAAATTGAACTGTTTGGCCATAATGAGCATTGTTATATTTGGGGGAAAAAGGTCCTCCTTTTTCTTGCAAACCTGAGAACACCATCCCAACTGTGAAATATAGGAGTAACAGCATCATGTTGTGGGGTTGTTTTGCTGCAGGAGGGGCTGGTGCACTTCATAAATTAGATGGCATTATGAGGAACATTGAAGCAACATCTCAAGAAATCAGGCTGGAAGCTAAATCTTGAGCTTAAATGGGTCTTCCAAATGGACAGTGACCCAAAGCATACTGCCCAACTGATTACAAAGTGGCTTAAAGATTACAAAGTCTATGTTTTGGAGCGGCCATCACAAAGCCCTGATCTAAACTGAAGATGTATGGGCAGACCTGAAAAGGCCAGTGTGTGAGCGAGGCGGCCTACAAACTTACAGAGGGGGAAAAAGTATTTAGTCAGTCACCAGTTGTGCAAGTTCTCCCACTGAAAAATATGAGAGAGGCCTGTAATTTTCATCATAGGTACATTTCAATTATGAGAGACAGAATAAGAAAAAATCTGAAAATCACATTGTCTGATTTTTAAATATTTTATTTACAAATTATGGTGGAAAATAAGTATTTGGTCAATAACAAAAGTTCATCTCAATACTTTGTTATATAGCCTTTGTTGACAATGACAGAGGTCAAATGTTTTCTGTAAGTCTCCACAAGGTTTTCACACACTGTTGCTGTAGTTTTGCCCATTCCTCCTGCAGATCTCCTCTAGAGCAGTGATGTCTTGGGACTTTTAACTCCCTCCAAATATTTTCTGTGGGGTTGAGATCTGGAGACTGGCTAGGCCACTCCAGGATCTTGAAAATCTTCTTATGAAGCCACTCCTTGACTATCCTAATTATTCACTGTATTGAGTGTAAACGTCACAGTTGGCTAAATATAACAACAACTAGATTGCTAACCATGCACTTCCTGATTATCAGACGATAAAAGGGTTTATAACTAGATGCAGATAGGTATGGACGTGTTTTGCACTCAAGAGCTGCTTATAAAATACAAACAAGCAAAACAAACTGCTCAAATACATGTTTGTGGAAGTCTTTCTTTCTGATCATAGTCCCACTGATTACTCACATCAAATTTTGGAGTTTTCATGTAATTTAAGTCTTAAATGTGTGTAGTGTTTGTGTCCTGGAAACAATGGCTGCTGTCACCACCAAAGTCCAGGGATTGGTTTTCGTCCATATACTTGTTTGAATAAAGGTTTAGGAGAGTTGTGCCCCTGACAGAGGGACTACAAGTTTTTATTGGATACAAAATATTTTGGGAATTATGTTTATCATTGACTGCTCTTGTGCCTACCTGGATGGAACTGTTTTGCTATTTGAGCACAGCATTTGTGAGTCAATCTCTCTCTAGAATAAATCAAACCTGACATGATCTCTGTCCATGTGTCCTCTGTTGGCTTTGGCAAGAACTCCTCCATTATGATCTTCTCTATTGGCGCAAACACCATGTGGACAGAGTTCTGACCTGTGGCATGGTCAAGGCGATAAGCAAATGCCAGCCTTATGAGGGAGTCTTGGAGGTCATTTGAAAGACTCATTTGTGCCCAACCTGTAACTTCCTGGCTGATGTCTTGAGATGTTGCTTCAATATTTTCTCATAATGTTCTTTCCTCGTGAGGCCATATATTTTGTTAAGTGCACTCGTCCCTCCCACAAAGTAACCCCAAAACATGATGCTACCACCCCCATATTTCCCAGTTTCTCATGTCTACAAAAATTAAGGTTTGTGTTGCTGTGGCAAATTATATCCAACACTTCCCATAGCTGCTTGCATCAAGTCATTGAAGACCTCCGACATAACCTTTGACATAACTGCAGTGGGATGCTTGGCTTTAAAGAGATAAGTTAGGGAGTTACTTCAGTGGTAATTGCACTTGGCCTTGCTCATAGTTCATATGCAGTGGGCGGCACAGGGCTGAGTGGCTAGCACTGACACCTCACAGCAATAAACTCTGGGTTCCCTCATCAACCCAAAACATGCACCATAGGCACAATCCTCCATTTAAGGTAGTGCTGACCAAGACTAACAACAAGATCACGGAGCTGGGTCGAGCACTGCGGTGCACTGCCCCTGAGGAGATGCCCCAGCGGTAGTGAAGGATGGGTCAAAAGTACTGACACACCAACGCTGAGGGTCAAGGTGGATGGTATTAAGCTAAAGTAAACTTAACTGTGTATTTGTAGAAGGTCTAGGTCCAAAAGAGTATTAACCAGCCTGCTTGGGACAATAGTGTAAAATGCAGAACTGTAATCTAAGTTGTTTTATAATGATTGCTGGATGTGATGTCTCCTCAGAATGGGGCAATAGTCAGTACTCCTGGTCAAACCTGTGCAAGCTGCTTTTCCGATATACTCTGAATTTACATGAGACAGGTCTGGTTTGGGTCTTTAAGGCTTTACTGTATACTAAAACAATGATATTTGACACATTGCGTTCAAACACCCTTTTGACCTTTTGACACGACCTCTTTTCCTGCCAGTGTGGCGTTTGGTGATGCATGCTGGGATTGCGTGATGACATCTGCAGGGGCTCTACTGAGAATGAGAAAAGCATGTATGTGTCCTCTATCTACAGGTTAAGGGACTGGCAACCCTGTAGTTCCTTTACAGTTTGTAACAGTTCCACAAAATAACTTTTTTGTTGGAGTATAGACCACTTATTGCTTGGCTTATCAGTTTCAGTTTACAGTAAGAATGCATGTTTTTAATAAATGGATAAATTGATCTTCATTTTATTTATTTATTTTTATGTTTTTTGGTCAGTTTGGCCTCACAGCATTTAAGCATTTATGAGGAATACTCCACTCTGCACTGAATGATGTTTTAATATTTAATGTAATCAACCTCAAAAGTCTGTTTTCTCAAAATGTATTTCACCCTTTGGGACATGAGGATCACCCCTTAAAGTAACGTCGATAGACATCAAACATTACAGTCTACCTAACTTTTTCATCAAATGTACAGAAGGAGCTGTTGATATCTAATTGCAAGTTTGATTTTTATTTTTTTTTTTAAAGAATTTTGAATTTTTAGGCAAATTTTCAGTAAGATCTAATAAGATATCCAAAATCCTCTTTTAATATGTTTTACTATCTAATATGTCAATAAAAAAAGCAAGAATTTAGTTAGCAAAGAAATAAGATGTAGAATGTTCCCATAAATTGCATCATAGTGAAGTCTCCCTGAGCTCAGTGACATTTAACGCGCGTGTCCCAGTTTAAAGGCCATGTCCACTGGGACGCTGTATTTGTCTTTACTCAGCACAACAACAGTTAGCATGGGGTTTGGAGCAAAGTTCAGCTCTCTGTGGCCTGATGATTACACCTGCAGTAATGGCCTATGTGATCACCTAATGGCAGGGGAATATTACAACTCCCCAATCCAACTTTAGAGGCAACACTTTAGTAACTATTTTGCATCTTGTTCTTTGTATCACCTTCTTACCCACCTGTGAGATATGACTTTCTGGGACAGAATTATACAGACTTATGATTCACAAGTGAAATGATTTGGACACATGACAGTATTGTGACAGAGAATGGAAAATTGGAGAGCACCAGTATTGAAATTTTAGGCCTATTCTGATATTTTGAGAAAATAATTGGTCTGATAACCAATATTATTATTTTTTTGTTATTTAAATTTATTACAGGTCCTATATTACACAAAATTGACTCTTGCGAACTTTATCAAAAACCTAGAGTTGTGTTTTGTTTCATTCACACATGTTTGATTAATACTTTATTATTGCATCTCTAAAGCTCAAAATGCTCTGTTTCATCTTGCGATGTCATGAAATGGTAGTTTTCCAGTTAACAGCTACATTTTACCTTTTCTTTGGCAGAGATTGGAAATTCCAGGGCTGAAACTATTCAAATAAATCTAGTGAGGGTGTATGAAGTTTAAAAACACAGTGGAGCACTGTCTGTATTACCACATGACATCACAAGGTGGAACAAAGTGTTTTCTGCTTGAGAGAAGAACTAAATATGCAGGATTTGTGTGTTAAACATGTGTGAATGAAGCAAAACACAACTCCAGGTCTGTTTGTGATGAGGAAACATTATAATATCCATCAGACAATATCTTAACTATGACGCAGTAAACGTGTCTAAACTGATCATTTAGGAGGAACACTTGTCAAATAATGTCTATAAAAACATTATGTTTACCGCAGGTCACAAGTGAATTAGATGAGCATTGAGCTAATTACAGGAGCGCGATATCAGCAGTCGGTGCTTTTGACCAATACCAATATTACTAAATCATGTGAATATCGGCCGATACTGGTACTGGGATGATATGTCTGTGCATCCCTACAAAAAATAAATGGTAATAAAACTGACATGAGGTTAATGAGGTTTTTCCTGTTGTGTCTAATTTTTCCTGTTTGTTTTTGTGTGTAGGCAGCACGGTGGCTGAGTGGCTCATGTCTCACAGCAAGAGGGTTTGGTTCGATCCCCGGGTCACCCAGGCCTTTCTGTGTGGAGTTTTTCATGTTTCTCCCCGTGTCTGGATGGGTTTCCTCCGGGTACTCCAGTTTCCCCCATCAACCAAAACATGAACGCCCTTCGAGACAACTGTTGTTGTGATTTTGGGCGTTACAAAAATAAATGAATTGAATTGAATCTAGGATAATGGGATTTAAAATTTGATTTACCACTGTGTAGACATTGTTGAGTAGATCATCATTAGTGTTGTCACGATACAAAAATGTAAACCTCGATTTTGATACTAAGGAATAGATTTGATATTCACTACAGACTGTGTTTTGTTGGCGTCTTATTGTTTTATTGTTCTTTGTCTATGTATCATGTTATCTGTATATTTGTTTTTTGTTGACTTTTATGTGAAAGGCTCTGGCCATCTGAATTTAAATGTATTGTATAAATGAATTTGAGTTGTATAATTAAACAACAGAATGTGATTTTCAACATTAAATGGTATTTCTTTCTTTTCTCTTCCCATGTGGCCTTGTATGTGTGTAATCCCTCATTCTTCCAGTAGGTTCCATAGTGGTCCATAGGTGTATACTAGTCTGTGTCTTATACTTGTGAAAGATACAGCACAAGATCATTCTAAAGATATTCAGGAAAGGTTCATTTCTGTCCTGTGAATGGGACTTTTTAGTAATAAGTCTTTCTCAAATAAATATCTAGTTTCAATACTAATTTTAGTATCAATTAGTATCAGAGGGGCGTGATTGGGAGGAACGGCCTCCCCGATCTGAACCCGAGCGGTGTTTTGTTATTGGACTTCTGTGCTAGTCACAGCTTGTCCATAACAAACACCATGTTCGAGCACAAGGGTGTCCATCGGTGCACATGGCACCAGGACACTCTAGGTCGGAGGTCGATGATCGACTTTGTTGTCGTGTCATCTGACCTCCGACCGCGTGTCTTGGACACTCGGGTGAAGAGAGGGGCTGAGCTGTCAACTGATCACCACCTGGTGGTGAGTTGGATCCGCTGGCGGAGGAGGAAGCCGGACAGACCTGGCAGACCCAAGCGCATTGTGAGGGTCTGCTGGGAACGTCTGGCGGAGCCCTCTGTCAGGGGGGTCTTCAACTCCCACCTCCGGGAGAGCTTCTCCCTGATTCCGGGGGAGGTTGGAGACATGGACTCCGAGTGGGCCATGTTCTCCACCTCTATTGTCGATGCGGCTGCTCGTAGCTGTGGTCGTAAGGTCTGTGGTGCTTGTCGCGGCGGCAATCCCCGAACCCGGTGGTGGACACCGGAAGTAAGGGATGCCGTCAAGCTGAAGAAGGAGTCCTATCGAGCCTTGTTGGCTCGTGGGACTCCTGAGGCAGCTGATGAGTACCGACGGGCCAAGCGTGCCGCGGCTCGGGCAGTCGCAGAGGCAAAAACTCGGGGTTGGGAGGAGTTCGGGGAGGCCATGGAGGAGGACTATCGGACGGCCTCAAAGAGATTCTGGCAAACTGTCCGACGCCTCAGGAGGGGAAAGCAGTGCTTCACCAACACTGTTTACAGTGCGGGTGGAGAGCTGCTGACCTCGACTGGGGATGTTGTCGGGCGGTGGAAGGAATACTTTGAGGATCTCCTCAATCCCACTGTCACGTCTTCCGAGGAGGAAGCAGAAACTGGGGACCCAGAGGCGGACTCGTCCATCACCCTGGCTGAAGTCACTGAGGTGGTTGGCAAGCTCCTCGGTGGCAAGGCTCCGGGGGTGGATGAGATCCGTCCTGAGTACCTCAAGTCTCTGGATGTTGTGGGACTGTCTTGGCTGACATGTCTCTGCAACATCGCGTGGCGGTCGGGGACAGTACCTGTGGAATGGCAGACCGGGGTGGTGATCCCTCTGTATAAAAAGGGGGACCGGAGGGTGTGTTCCAATTACAGGGGAATCACACTCCTCAGCCTTCCCGGTAAGGTCTATTCCAGGGTGCTGGAGAGGAGAATCCGACCGATAGTCGAACCTCGGATTCAGGAAGAGCAGTGTGGTTTTCGTCCTGGTCGTGGAACACTGGACCAGCTCTATACTCTCCATCGGGTCCTCGAGGGCTCATGGGAGTATGCCCAACCAGTCCACATGTGTTTTGTGGATCTGGAGAAGGCATTCGACCGTGTCCCTCGTGGTGTCCTTTGGGGGGTGCTCTGGGAGTATGGGGTCCGGGGCTCTTTGCTAAGGGCTGTCCGGTCCCTGTATGACCGGAGCAGGAGCTGTGTTCGCATTGCCGGCAGTAAGTCAGACCTGTTCCCAGTGCATGTTGGACTCCGCCAGGGCTGCCCTTTGTCACCGGTTCTGTTCATTATATTTATGGACAGAATTTCTAGGCGCAGCCAGGGGCCGGAGGGGGCCTGGTTTGGGAACCACAGGATTTCATCTCTGCTGTTTGCAGATGATGTTGTCCTGATGGCTTCTTCGAGCCAGGACCTGCAGCAGGCACTGGGGCGGTTTGCAGCCGAGTGTGAAGCGGCTGGGATGAGAATCAGCTCCTCCAAATCCGAGGCCATGGTTCTCGACCGGAAAAAGGTGGTTTGCTCCCTCCGGGTGGGTGGTGAGTCTCTGCCCCAAGTGGAGGAGTTCAAGTATCTCGGGGTCTTGTTCACGAGTGAGGGAAGGATGGAGCGTGAGATTGACAGGCGGATCGGTGCAGCGTCTGCAGTGATGCGGTCGCTGTATCGGTCCGTTGTGGTAAAGAAGGAGCTGAGCCGGAAGGCGAAGCTCTCGATTTACCGGTCAATCTACGTTCCTACCCTCACCTATGGTCATGAGCTTTGGGTAATGACCGAAAGGACAAGATCGCGGATACAAGCGGCTGAAATGGGCTTCCTCCGCAGAGTGGCCGGGCGCACCCTTAGGGATAGGGTGAGGAGCTCGGTCACACGGGAGGAGCTCGGAGTAGAGCCGCTGCTCCTACACGTTGAGAGGAACCAGCTGAGGTGGCTCGGGCATCTGCTCAGGATGCCTCCTGGACGCCTCCCTAGGGAGGTGTTCTGGGCATGTCCCACCGGGAGGAGGCCCCGGGGAAGACCCAGGACACGCTGGAGGGACTATGTCTCTCGGCTGGCCTGGGAACGCCTTGGGGTCCCACCGGAGGAGCTGGAGGACGTGTCTGGGGTGAGGGAAGTCTGGGAGTCCCTGCTTAGACTGCTGCCCCCGCGACCCGGCCCCGGATAAGCGGAAGAAAATGGATGGATGGATGGATGGATTAGTATCAGATTTTTGATACTTTTGACAACTTTAAACAGCAGAGGCAAAACAACAGTCTCAGCTTCATAGTCCAGACATGAATCAATATCAATTATAACTGTGCTACTGTCAGTGAGCCACACATCCTCGATACTGTTTAGTCCATGAGGGTTCTATTCCCAAACAACAGGGTCATACAGGCGTGGTCAGGTAGATCTGCCAGATCTGTCGAACTGACCACGACTGGGAACAACAGCTGAAGAAAACACCTCACAGCAGCCAGTGACACCTCGGACAAACATGCCAGGTAGAATAGCCACTTAACTTTTTACAATATTTGCCCTATTCGAAGAAAACACACAGTTCATTATAAAAAGAAGACAAAAAGAATCTTCTAAACACACCTGACACAACTCTTATGAAAGAGAGCTGGATGACTGAAGCTGCTATGATCATATAGTTTTTTTTTAGAGAGGATCAAAAATGTCCATTAGACCTTATAAATAGGCATACTGTCTGATAGAACTCACTCATTTCATAGGTTTGAGGTTTCACGGATGGGTAGGGACCTTATTATTCCCTACAGCATTTACTGGCAAAGCATGAAATCCAATCCCTAGAAACACTGCACCTATTTGCAATAATTTGATCAATATTTGAAGAAATTACAGGCATGACCAATATTAAAAAGATTCAATTTAGGCTAATGAAGCAAGTTATTAAACTATCAGAGACATTTCCTGTCCTTGCACATCAGTGACATCTCGAGGTTTCACTTACACATGTGGACCTTTACCTGGTGAAAGGAGACATTTTAGCTAATAAGCATTTTCTTTGTATTTTTACATTTTGGACTGCCCAGTTAAAGTTTCATTATCAGTACAGATCTAAATAGGCAACTAATAATGTACCGCATCTTGGAGCATGTTGGACACTTCCCCCTGGTCACTCTGTACGTCCAACACAGTACACACCCAGCCACACAAAAGATCCTTCTTTGAATGAGCTTATGACCAGGCCAGTTAGGAGCAGAAAGCTAGTTAAGCTGCTTTAGGAGCAACTATATATAGGGGAAGTATGGTAACTTGAGCACTATCCTTTGTTTCCTCTTACTTTCCCTGACAACATTCACTATTCAGTTCACTGTCAACTGTTTCAGATGTCTGGCCACTGCCTGCTCAGTGATAACTAGACCCTAGATGTCCCTCCTTTGCCCTGATCCTGGTCTGTGGACCCGGACCCTCCCCTTCCCTCACCTGGTTTAATGAGCCCATACTGTTCTGGGTGATGTTTGCCTCACCCTTTGATTTTCGAACTTTCTGTTATTTAAATCAACAACCTTGTTAAGCCCTGTGAGATGACTGTTTTCTTGTTATTGTTATTCAGTTAATTTAATTGAATATTGATTCAACATTCAATTGTCCATGACACTTCTTTTGCCCCAAATGAGTGTAAATGCACAGAGCTTTCAATGAGACTTATGTGTGTACAATACAATAGAAGAGAGCAAGTGATAAAGTCCTATTGCATCAGTTGGACAGTTTGTGGTTATGTTTTGACTTTATTTCACTTATTTGCAAATAAAAACATAAAAAATACCATGTGGTGTATAATGTGCTGTTACTAAAGTATAGACCAGCGAAGAGCAAAGTTGACTGGAGTTGGACGGGGTACAGTGTTCACAGCAGGAGACAGAGGTTCAGAGGGCAGTTTGTGTGGGGTCTCCATGGCTCTGGGGCCGCTCGCGGTTTTTCTGCTCCAGGTGGGCGGGACTCACTGCCACTGCCTCCGCCCTGTTTAAGTTCTCAGCGGGGACAGCGGGGCCGTTCAATTGGACGCTGGTTTCTGAGGGAGGGGGCAGGGTTCTCTCTGCATACTCATTGGCTGCTGGTGGCGTTACGATGACATAGTTGGGCTCTGGCTGTGGAGCACTGGGGCGTCGCTGCAGTGCATGCTGGGTACAGGAGAAGGAGCGCTGGCGAGGGGCGGGCTGAGGAGACAGGAAGTGAGGGGTTATGGGCCTTGGGACGTCCTGAGGCCTTTCACGGTCCTCGTCCTCTGATGTAACTTCCTGCAGAGTGCTGATTGGTCGAGGAGAGCGGCCCATGATTCGGGGAGGGACTAGGGCTGTTGTTGATTGGTTGATCTGGGGCCTCCAGGTGTGAGGGGAGGGGTACTGCACTCTGCCAGGGGACCAATCACTGAGAAGAAAGAATATAGAACATTAATGTGCATGTCCTGGACATATTTGGTGCTTTGACAGTGTGTCTCTGTTCACTTGTGTCTACAAAGTCTCCTTATTCTTCACCTGTAAATCTTTGCTCTATTGGTTATTTTCAGGTTTCAGAATGTGATGTCATTCTCTCAGATCGAGGCAAGAGACAGATTTCCTTATTCATTGAAAATAAATTTACAAATCTTCAATGTGATTATTTCTATTAGTGACTTGACCCTAGAACTCGCTAGAACAACCCAACCTTAGGGTCTTTAAAATGTGAAAAACAGAACTAGTTCATTTTAAACAGTTTGCCGTGGCCCAAATGTTTTCCAGATTTGTTTTCCAGAGGTGGATTTTGTTGTCACGGTAAAGTTAACAACAACTAGTATGCTTGTGCGCACTTCTTGATCCTCTGGTAATATTTGTATATCTGTATATTTGCACTGGGGGCAAGACACATTTTGACACATATGAAAACATGACATCACAACAGTCTATGGGCCAATAATATTTAACACAGATTGAGGAAGCTAAAATGAATATTGGTAAAATGCAAATATACAAACACACAGAGCTGTTCAGTCTAATTAATAATAATTCATGTTCATATATTTCATGGTAAAGTACATTGTAATCAGTGACAATCTGGCTCTTGCCCCCATGTGGGAGTATGACATCATCACATTATAAAATCTGAAAAACACCAATTATTGGCCTATTCATTGGCACAATGATGAAAAATTAGGATTGTTGCCGTAGCGATTGCCCGTTTAAAACAAAATATCTTTTGAATGGGGAAATGTCCTCAAAATGTTGAATTTAAAGGTGCAGTAGGGCTACTTGATTTTTACAGTTTTCAAAACATGAAAAACAAAAGTAGCTAATTTTAAATGGTTTGGTCTGAATTTATTCCTCACTTAGCGTAAGCATTGTGAGCATCCTGATTATACACTGTGCTGAGTTTATGAGTTCAGTGGTTTTCACTAAAGGTAACACAGTTAGCATGCAAATGCAGGTCTGGAGGGTGGTCACGTAGGGCTGGTTTATACAGTAATGCTTCTGTTGATTTGCACAGGCCTAAAATATTACATATATATATTTATTTTATTATGTAAATTGAGATAAGGCTGGCTAGTAGGAGACAATTTTTTATGTTAATGTTAACTACCCTGAAACAATGTCCTAACCTTAACATAATCCTATTTTTAAACTTAACCAAACCCAAACTTTAACCCAATCCCTTACGCTAACCTTAAACATAACCCATGTCCTAACATAAAAAAATAAGCTTGGTCCTATGAGTGACCAATTGCAGCAGAGCGTCCCTCCTGACATTAAAGGGCCCATGTTACACTATTTTCCAATGTTATAAAATAATAATAATGTAATAATGTTACAATGTTGTTTCCACATCACAAACATACCTGGAGTTGTGTTTTAGTTCTTCTCTCAAACTGAAAACGCTCTGTTCCTCCTTGTGATGTCATGTGGTAATGCAGGAAGTGCTCCATTGTGTTTTTAAACTCCACACACCTTCACTAGAATTTGGATAATTTCAGCTCTGGAATTGCCTGCTTCTAGTGCACTAAGGTATAAGGTCATTGTTAACTTTAAAACTACCACTACGTGACATCAAAAGGTGGAACAGAGCATTTTGAGCTTTGGAGATATATATACATTACTCAAACGTGTGAATAAAACAAAATACAACTCCAGGTATGTTTTTTGATGAGGTAACATAATTATAACATGGCATAAAGCTCTAAAATTTTGCACAATATAGAATCTTTAACCTTCCTACATGAACATAGGCCTGCTTCTGCCACTTGCTCACCTTGGGGGCAGAGCTCCTATGGTGCCGGAGAACGATGCGCTCCTTCCGGGCAGTCCTTGAGCGCCCCCCCATGAGCAGGAGGGGTAGGCCACTCCGCGGTCGTCCCACAGCACGTCGCAGCTGCTGTCCTGCACCGCGGCCGGCCTTCTGTGCATCTGGTGAGACAGGAGCATCTCCAGGATCTGGTGGTGCATGCCCTCTTGAGCAGCGTCCACCGCATGCCGGCCCCTTCTGTCCCGGAGGTCCAAGTTGGCTCCATGAAGGAGGAGGAGCCTGGCAGTGTCATAGCAACCATGCAGTGCGGACAAGAAGAGAGCCGTTTCACCCTGTGGAAGAAAGATTGCAAGAAGGGATGAAACTTCAGGAGTCAGTAATAGACATATGTATGACAAATTTTCATATTTTTCTCTTTATAACCTTATTTGGTGGTCTAGCATAATATTTATCATAGTTTTACATTAGCCAAGTGCAGTTTGTGAAGAAGTGGCTCAGTGATTAGAGGTCCTGTGGTTTAGAGAGCCCGCTCAGGCCAAGTAGAAGTAGTAGGTAACAGTTATGTAATTACCTTCGTATGTCACATCAGCAGCTCACATCATGTCCAACCAGGAAGTAAAATTATAATCTTCATCAAAATGATTAACTAATAGTACATTGTGCATCATGCCCCCTTACTCTGCATAATTTTATAATAATGTTACCTTATTGTCCTGGAGGTCCACAGCTGCACCATAGCGGATGAGAGTCCTCGCCAAAGACAAGTGGTTTACTGAGCATGCCCAGTGCAGCGCCGACCTCCCTGAGAGACAGTGAGTGTAAGAGCGGGCAGGACACGAGGGAGGGGCACACGGAGGGGGTCACAAAGCCACAACAACCATCCCACAAGATAGCCAAGGGTGTAGGGAACAGGCAGATAGAACACAAGGCAAGCACGAAGGGGAAGGTAATGGGAAGGGAAGAATGTTAGATGAGGTCAGAGTCAGGGGACGGCAACAGAGGGACATCTGGACGGGAGCGGGACACAAGGGGAGTCATGGAGAGACAGGCACAGAGACAAAAACAGGAGGTGAGAGACAAAAGGCCAGTGTGCTACTCTCATTCACTCCAGTGCACTGTATAAGCACACGACTCCACCTCCTAGCACTTTGTTTAAGTCTGGTTTACAACTGAAAACACTCTGTTCCTCCTTGTGACGTCATGTGGTAATACAGGAAGTGCTCTACTGTGTTTTTAAACTCCATACACCTTCACAAAAATCATTTGGATAATTTCAGGTAAAAGTTTCAAGGTAAAAGTTTGTTGATAACTTGAAAACTACGACTACATGACATCACAAGGTGGAACAGAACATTTTGAGCTTTGAAGATGTAGACAGACTAAGTATAAAGGATTGCTCAAACATGTGTGAATAAAACTAAATCACAACTACAGGTATGTTTTTGAGGAGGTAACGACATGACTAACAGCTCACAAGAGTCAATTTTGTGCAATATAGGACCTTTAACTGCAATGCAAGAGTTTGGTTTCTGCTCACAAATGTGATCCAAATATAATATTGTCCTAAAAATATAGGGAGTCCAAGACTTTAGTTTAAAAAATGTATTGGTGGCAATTGATAAGATGTCTTGTTCTGTTGTGATTTCCAAAGTTTTTACCTCATTTAATACATCTCTATATGGGCATCATTAGTGGCACAAAGATGATCAAGATGATACTTGATTTCTTGCCAGTTTTGCTCTAGCAGAGCCTCATCAATGGTGGCAATTGCATCTGTTATTTTTTGCTTTAGTTCAGTAATATCTCGTATTTTTCTTCGATACACAATATCTTTAACAAATCCCCACAGAATGAAATCCAGAGGTCTGAAATCCACATGGTCCATCCCTTCCAATCCCCATGGTCCATCCCTGAATCAAACATTTCCAGACTATGAATAGTCTGGAAATGTTACAAACATGTAGACCCCAGTTTGATTAAAAACTTGTATAACCATTGAGTACAATAGAACACATCTGATGAATATATCTTATCACTTCCCTTTGTAATTAATTTTTTTTTTTTTTAATTGTAAAGAGGCTTTATGGACACCCTGTAGATTAACTAACTAACTACTTTTATTTCTGCATTAGTTGAAGCTAGACTTCTACTTTGTTGAGAGGACAGTTCTCCATAAAACCAATGTAAAGAGGACATGCTATTTGTGTAATGATTATTTTACATTTTGTTCTTAAGATCCTATAGGTCCCTTCTCTTCATAGTTACATCTCACTGTAACAAGCGGTGGATTTCATTTACATATTCTTGTTGTTGTAAAATGTCTATGAACCCTCCACATGTCTGATCTTTCCTGTGCAGACCAACAGCAGGGTGTTGCAGTGTCCATGCTCACTCTCTCATAAAACTGTTGTGTCTGTGCTGGGAGCCTCACCTGTGTGGTCAGTGTTGTTGACCGGGACTCCAGCTCTCAGCAGCTCCAGCACCACCCTGTCCAGCCCGCTCCTGACCGCTCGGATCAGAACCACCGATCCGTCTGGGCCGCACCACTCTGCAGACTGCTCACAGGCAGAACATGTGGGTCATTTTATGTTCCAGATGTGAAACGTTAAATATAAACACATCAAAATGTGAACAGAACGTACATGCTGAGGAGGGCTGAGCAGAGGAGGAGGCATGGCATTTCTTTCCCAACCTCTAGGGGGCGCTGGCATACAACACAAGTACATTATGGATTATGAATCATTTAACTTGCTTAAATGTGCTAAGTACTTAAAGGTGCATTATGTAACCTTTCTGGTGATAGTTCTGCCACCTGCTTGTCTCTGTGGAAACGTTATTACTTTGCCTTGAATGTAGTAAACATTTACTTTATTATTACTAAAGATCAACCAATATGTTTTTTTTTCATGGCCGATACGATATGATAATGATAATCCAGAGAAACTGATGGTTGATAAGATCTATTGATATTTGTCGATCAATAAATTCACTGCACTAATTCTCCAAATTATGTAATTTAAATTTGCTACAAACTCATCCACAGTCCTTTTTTACCACAACCCCATAAGAGAGCTGTGCACTTTGATGCCAACTGCATGTGTCAAAAAAGACAGACAACATTTAAGCTAAGAAATAACATATCCATATATGAAGACAAGCAGGAAGTGGAGCCTCCAGCAGCAAAGTTACATGGTGCTTCTTTAAAAGAGGTGTTGGCCTTACCCTGTGAGGGCGTGCGCCCCTGGCCTGCTGCCCCCCTGTAGGCTCTTTCTCCTGGGCTGCGATGGTCACAGATGAAGGCGGCCTCATGGCGTTTGGTGCAGCGGCTGGCGATGTCCTCCATGGAGCTCTGTGTCACGTCTGTGTCACTCCCAATGTCCTGCTCCCTCCTCAGAGGCCTGCAGAGCACAAGCCATGTGTCACTCATAAACGTAAGGATCATTCAAGCATATTCAAGTGCACAACAGGTTATGCTATGGGCCTACGGCTTCTTTTGGGAGAGGAGCACTACTGCACATGGTCGGTGGGCTGCACAGTCACCAAAGTAAACACAAGGCACTGAACATTGCCCATTCACTGAAACTTGCAGCCATGTTCAAACCCCGGGTTTGGACGGGGTTTCTCTCTTCTGTAGTTTTGAACAGGAGGTCAAGGGATCCGTTTCTATTCATAAGATGCTTTAGATCAACATTGCACTTTACAATAAACACAATGTAAAATTATGATCTACTTACGTTATAGTTTATAATGTGTACCCATGACTATCTAATCCAAAAAAATATATATTCCTTTTGAGATTCCATTCTCCCACTCTGAAGTGTGAGTGTTGACAGCTGGTGGCTGACCTCATGCGCATGGCGTCCTCCCCCAGCGGCTCACGTCTGCGCCTCTTCTCTGCCTCCTTGGCTTTCTTCTTTTTCCTCAGACCCAGTTTGTCCCTGTCCCGAGCCGAGTGTATTCTGGGATCCGGAACAGTGCCGGGTCCTCCCCAGGGTGTGGCTTTGGTCTTGGTGGGACGGGTGCTCATGGAGAGGCTGCGGCTCCCTTGGGTGCTGCTGTGAGTGCCCCCTGTGTGCGCCCGCTGTCTCACCCTCCTCATCACCATCAGCACCGCCACGCACAGAAGCAGAAGCAGAGCCAGCGCCACAGCAACCACGGCCCACATCCACGACGCCATGGGGGCTGCCAAAGATATACCTTTATGTTGATTTATTACAAACAAAAAATTAAATATGTAATAACATACAATTCAAACTAATACATAGTGTTTAAAATGGCAATGTAAAGCTATAACAGGGCCTAGCAGCAGTTAAAAATAGATTTATCTCATGTTTATCCCCATATAACTGGCCACAGTGGTAAAGTGGCAGAGTGGTTAGCACTTTCCTCACAGAAAGGAAGTTCCCAGTTCATTTCCCAGACAGGTCGGGCACTTTCTGTGAGGGTCCAGTTAGGTTTCCACCAGCCTTAAACATGCACGGTAGAAAAATCCTCCAGTGCTCGTCACAAAGATCTATTCCTGAGAATGGGTCCTCAGACGCTGCATTGTGGCTGCCCACAACTCTTAACTGATGTGAACAATGCTCCATAAAAGTGCTCCTTTTATGGTCCATTTGTGAGAGTTAATAATAATTATGACAATGCATTGGATTTATGTAGCACCTTTCAAGACGCCCAAAGTATTTTACGGTGTATTACTCATTCACTCTACTCTAAAAGGTTGTGCCCCTCCCACCACCAAACACTCTAACCCCATATTTATACAACAGCAATGCTGGTGAAATATTGATGTGGCAATTCTCTAGCTAATATGTAAAACCACATCCTCCTGTCCCCAATATTATACATTTTAACCTGTCTGTTGAAATCTTTAGCATAGAATTTTGATATTCCAGTGGTCTAAATAAATTCATAAACGATGGTCCTCATTTGTCAACGTTGCAGTGAAAAGAGTGTATACTTGTGTGTATATTTGTACATAATCCAGAGGGCGCATGGTATTTATGAACCTGTGTACCTAGTTGCCATCCTGCTGTAAGCACGAACAGCTGGTGATAAATGTAGTGACAGAAAACCAACGTCATTTTAATGACATGCCCCAAAATATTCATGTTTCATTAGGCCTCACCCACAGGAGAGTGAGCAAGCCATGGTGAGTGCTTCAGCCGTGTCTTTACCGCTTTTGTGGTTCTGCTCTGGGCTGATGTGCAGAGGTTTGTGTTCAAATTTATGCTTACATCAATGATCTCATGATGAGAACTTGGGATGTGTTTTGGACTTTAAAAAGTGTAGCATCAGCCGCATGGCCCTGAGCATTCTGCAGTTTGTTTAAAATGAGTGTATTTGGAACGTCACCTCCAGACCTGCTGTACAATGTGTGCACACCATGCGCACCATGCGCTCACATCAAGTTTGATAAATCCATTTTGGTCACAGACCAGATATATGTGCCAGTTTTGCCGTAAGAAAGTTTCATAAATGAGGGTCATTCTGTATTTTCTCTGGACCATTTATAGTTTCAAGACATTTCTCCAGAAACGTAGAAGTAATTTTAAATGCACCCCAGGAGATGAGGCCAATAAATACACAAAAGAACACTGAGTAAGGCTTACGTTTGACCTCCACACTAGGGTTCTCCTGGTCCCTGGTCCCCAGCTCCTCCCTGAGGCCCCTGAGGCTGATAACTGCCTGGAGCTCGGGCAGGGTGGCTTTGAGAGCGGGCTGCAGCTGGAGCACTGCGCGCAGGAAGGATGCTGCCTCAGTGCTATAGGGGAAACAGGAGGAGGGCACCGAGGAGCAGGGCCGATTATCCACCTGCAGGGCCAGGAGGGAACTGCACACACACAGACACAGCAGTGAGGTAAAGATACTGTACACATGTATTCACATTGCTATAGTGTTATTCACAAAATGATTCTACAAAATGTTCTTAATGCAATTATTATGTCAATCCTGATTGAAGTTCTTTGTTACACAGAGCTAAATATGCAGAGCTGCTGGTTTTCTATTATGAGCCCAAGTAAATCAGAATGGCCTTTCAGTAACAGCCTCTAATGAAAAAGTCTATTCCAACAATTGAATTCTGCACTGTGTGTGTATGTGAATGTGTTTGAATGTGGGAGTGACTGACATGTTGCACATAAATATGTGTTTTAAAGATTTGCTTTTAAACAGTTGAAATGCTTAGTGTAGAGAAAAGCCCAACCAGGGACAGAAGCTGAGAATTAGCACTAGTTATACACTTACATGCATCACATCAGCTGCATGCTCTGCCTATGACTATGTATGACTATGTCCCTGTCAAATAAATAATGAACGAGAATTTTGATAATTTTCTATGATGTACAACTTCTGTGACAGTTTGAACCTCAACATAATCTCAACACAGCATGGTTTAAAATGGCTATATAAAAATGCATATAGGTTCAATTAGATTATTCACACCAATGTTCATAAAACCTTTCCAAAATACTTCCCTCCTTATAGCTGAAATGTCAACAAACTTTAAATATAAGAGCTATAAGAATAGATAACGTTATGGGTGTTTATGAGTAATAGTTAAAGTAGTTCTGCAGTAGCAATACCACAAATTAGAACACCTGCCATTCATAACAACAACACTTTGAACTTACATTTACACATCCCATACAGAAGACTTTGGTGCACCTCTGGGATGGCTGTAGTGTACATACCCATTAGCATCACTGTCTGTGGCCTGCGTGAGGAGCTCCTCCAGCTGCCCAGGGCCGTAGTGGAACAGGTCTCTAGAAGAGCCAAAGGGAGTGGCCCCCCTTAGCTTCAGAGGGGACTGGAGCACTACGCTGAGGGCCCACAGCACAGAGGAGTTAGTGAAGGCGCCCTGAGAGAGAGGGAGCCGGGTGTGTACCAGGAGGGTCCCCTTAGCCCACACGGGGGTCTGCTGGGACATGCAGTCACCCCCGTCCCACCCACAGGGGGCACTGTCACAGCCGCGGTCGCAGTGGGAGTTGCCGTAGTGGTTGCGACAGTACTGGATGTGGCCTGGACTGAGGAAACAAACAGGAATTATGTGATCAACCAAGAGAAAAGTTACAAGGCAGAAGAAATTTTTATGACTTTTTTTTCAGATTTGAAAGTTTTTCTTTTCATGAATTTGAACAAAATTTGTCCCAGTACAGATACATTGTAGCTTTTGAGATCAAAATAAATCCACTGTGTACTGTTTGCATCTAATTATAAAGCCTTCCTTCTGGTGTCTGAGAGCAGAGTAAGAGCGCTAGGGTCAGATTGAGGGTTAGGGTTAGAGTTAGGGTGAGGGGGTTAGGGGTAAGGGTCAGGGTCACATTAGGGGTTGGGGTCACCTTGGGCTGTTGGGTTAGGGTCAGATTGGGGGTAAGAGTTAGGAGGTTAGGGTAGGTTGGGTTTTGGGTTAGGTGGTAAGGGTCAGATTGGGGTTTATTGATAGGGGGTTAGGGTCAGATTGGGCTTTTGGGTTAGGGTTAGATTTG
Organism: Periophthalmus magnuspinnatus; assembly: GCF_009829125.3. Classification (NCBI taxonomy): domain Eukaryota; kingdom Metazoa; phylum Chordata; class Actinopteri; order Gobiiformes; family Gobiidae; genus Periophthalmus; species Periophthalmus magnuspinnatus. The sequence goes on from NC_047141.1 coordinate 6,311,880, forward strand.
TGTTTGGGAGTGTCAGTCAGATTTGGGGCTTAGAGTTAGGAGTCAGGTTATTATTGTTATAGTCAGGTTGGATTTTGGGTTGAGGGTAAGGGTCAGATTGGGGTTTAGGTTTAGGGGGTTAGGGTCAGCTTGGGCGTTATGGTTTAGGGAGGTTACGTGGTTAGGGTGAGATTGGGGGTTATTGCTTAGTGTTACATGGTTTGGGGGTTACGGTCTGATTGGGGCTTAGGGTAAGGGAGTTGGGGTCATATTGGGGTTAGGGTTACGTGGTTTGTGGGTTAGGGTCTGATTGGGGGTTAGGGTTATAGTCAAACTGGACTATGGGCCTTGTGTGGACATTAAACACTCACTTGCAGGCAGGGCGCTCCTGGACACAGTCAAAGCCGTCCCGCAGACACTCAGGCTCCTTACACTCTTTGTCACATGCACCGTCCCCAAACTTGTCCTTACAGTTCCTGCTGACTGGACACTGGCCCCAGGGGTCACTGGACACAGCTGTGCACATTATACATGCATTAGAAAGACATTGGTAGGTAGTATCATTAAATGTAAGTGCAGCATTGTGGACCTACACACCCTCACTGAAAATTGTCTGCTTCTATAAAAAGGTGAGCATAACCTTAAAGGAACTGTATGTAGACTGTGCTCTTACTGTTTTAAAAAAGGCATTACAATCACAGTGGAACCTGTGTGTCCAGAGCCTTAACCTGCAGATAGAGACACACACAAGTTTGTCCCATTCTCAGTTTATGGACAGGCCTCATGTGAAAAGCTCAGAACTTCCAGAATTCACTTACTGAGCTGCAGATGCTGCAGTAGCACTGATTCATGATTGGCTGCAGGTGCTGCTAGGTATAAATCAACTTGATCTATCTCTCTCCCCAAACATGAGGTAAACATGTCCAAATTAGATATAGCTTTTACTGATAGCATTTCTAATGCAGATTTATTCTTAACGTAGTAGGGTGGACTTTATGGAGTAACCAGTAGGTGGCAGTGGAGCAAAAACTAAAAAAGCATCCATGAGGTGTAGCTGAGGGCCGGGCTCTGCTCTACTGTGGGCAATGCAATGCTCCTTGTCTGTGGTGATGGGTTTGTGTGGACTCCAGCTCCTCCGGAATGATATTGGGCCTTTTTTATAGTGAATGAAAGTATAACAACCAGAAGTCCTAATTTAACTTAGAGCTCACTTGCCTCCATCAGTGAGCAAACCTGTGTGCCGTATGCTTTAGTTGTTATTTCATCTGTTTAGTTAAACTCAGTGGCGTTGCTGGTTTATTTTTACCTTATCATAATTTAGTTATGTTTACTTTGTCACCCACTTGTAATGCCACATTAATACAAAAACATTAGACATAAGGTCCCATTTATTTATCAGGTGATTTGGTTCTCAAGATAATTATCTAATCAGAAAGCAGAATAAGTTTCACATGAGTCTCTCATTTGTGTTGCCAGTTTTAATGCTGAAATCCAGTTGGTTTAAACCTAAAATGCCTCTCTCTGATCTGAATGGTCACTACCTAAACCCCAGCATCTGCAGCCAATCATGAGTCAGTTCTAGTGCAGCCTCTGCAGCTCAGTGAGTGAATTCTGGAGGTTCTGAGCTTTCACATGAGGTCCGTCCATATCCCGTCCACACTTGTATATGTCTCTATCTGCAGGTTAAGGCTCTGGACACACAGGTTCAGTTGTGATTGTTGTACCTTTTTTAAAAACAGCAAACATGTACACTATATGCAGTTCCTTTAACCTAAACAACCCCATATCTTACCATAAATGCTCCACTGAGAGCCTGAGTATGACTGGATCCATCTAATATTGAAGAATTGACCTAATGAGGACCTTTGGTCATGTAGTCACAGTGTGTGTACAAGTGTGACTGCAGCCCCTGCAATGTGTTGAACCTGCCAACTCACACACACATTGTATTCTTCTACAGTTATTTACATAACCCCTAATCTGTCAGACCCCATTTGTCAATGAGGCATCAGCACTAACAGCCTCCTCAACCGGTGTTTCTGATTTGGTCTATGGTCTGGTCTCTGGTCTAGTTTCTGATCTGGTCTTTGGTTTGGAGACTGGTCTCGTCTCCATTTAACCGTATGTTATGTCTTCTGTGGGGGCCTGGGTATAAACGGATACAGCTCTCATTGTTCTAAAGCATTAGCACTATTCATAACAGTGAGGTCATACCAACTGGTCTGGTCTGGACTCTGGTCTGGACTACGATTTCATCTCGGGTCTTATTCAGGTCTGGATTCAGATCTGAACTCTGATTGGGTCTCTTGTCCCAGTTTGTACTCTTATCTGGTTTTTGGTTTCTGGTTTCTGGGATCTGGTCTGGTCTCTGGTCTAGTCTCTGGTCTGGTCTCTGGTCTGGTCTCTGGTCTCTGGTCTGGTCTCTGGTCTGGTCTCTGGTCTGGTCTCTGGTCTAGTCTCTGGTCTAGTCTCTGGTCTCTGGTCTGGTCCCTGGTCTGGTCTCTGGCCTGGTCCCTGGTCTGGCCTCTGGGATCTGGTCTGGTCTCTGGTCTGGTCTCTGGTCTCTCTGGTCTGGTCTCTGGTCTGGTCTCTGGTCTGGTCCCTGGTCTGGTCTCTTGTCTGGTCTCTGGTCTGGTCTCTGGTCTGGTCCCTGGTCTGGTCTCTGGTCTGGTCCCTGGTCTCTGGTCTCTGGTCTGGTCCCTGGTTTGGCCTCTGGTCTCTGGTCTGGTCTCTGGTCTCTGGTCTGGTCCCTGGTTCGGCCTCTGGTCTGGTCCCTGGTCTCTGGTCTGGTCCCTGGTTTGGCCTCTGGGATCTGGTCTGGTCTCTGGTCTCTGGTCTCTGGTCTGGTCCCTGGTTTGGCCTCTGGTCTCTGGTCTGGTCTCTGGGATCTGGTCTGGTCTCTGGTCTGGTCCCTGGTTTGGCCTCTGGGATCTGGTCTGGTCTCTGGTCTGGTCTCTGGTCTCTGGTCTCTGGTCTGGTCCCTGGTTTGGCCTCTGGGATCTCAACTGGTCTCTGGTCTGGTCTCTGGTCTGGTCCCTGGTTTGGCCTCTGGTCTCTGGTCTGGTCTCTGGTCTGGTCTCTGGTCTGGTCTCTGGTCTCTGGTCTGGTCCCTGGTTTGGCCTCTGGGATCTGGTCTGGTCTCTGGTCTCTGGTCTGGTCTCTGGTCTGGTCTCTGGTCTCTGGTCTGGTCCCTGGTTTGGCCTCTGGGATCTCACCTGGTCTCTGGTCTGGTCTCTGGTCTGGTCTCTGGTCTCTCGTCTGGTCTCTGGTCTGGTCTCTGGTCTCTGGTCTCTGGTCTGGTCCCTGGTCTGGTCTCTGGTCTGGTCCCTGGTCTGGTCTCTGGTCTGGTCCCTGGTCTGGCCTCTGGGATCTGGTCTGGTCTCTGGTCTGGTCTCTGGTCTCTGGTCTGGTCCCTGGTTTGGCCTCTGGTCTCTGGTCTGGTCTCTGGTCTGGTCTCTGGTGTCTGGTCTGGTCTCTGGTCTGGTCTCTGGTATGGTCTCTGGTCTGGTCTCTGGTCTGGTCTCTGGTCTCTGGTCTGGTCTCTGGTTTGGTCTCTGGTCTGGTCTCTGGTCTGGTCTCTGGTCTCTGGTCTCTGGTCTCTGGTCTGGTCTCTGGTCTCTGGTCTGGTCTCTGGTCTCTGGTTTGGTCTCTGGTCTGGTCTCTGGTCTGGTCTCTGGTCTCTGGTCTGGTCTCTGGTCTGGTCTCTGGTCTCTGGTCTGGTCTCTGGTCTGGTCTCTGGTCTCTGGAGTCTGGTCTCTGGTCTCTGGTCTGGTCTCTGGTCTGGTCTCTGGTCTCTGGTCTGGTCTCTGATCTCTGGTCTCTGGTCTGGTCTCTGGTCTGGTCTCTGGTCTGGTCTCTGGTCTGTGGTCTGGTCCCTGGTCTGGCCTCTGGTCTCTGGTCTGGTCCCTGGTTCGGTCTCTGGTCTCTGGTCTGGTCTCTGGTTTCTGGTCTCTGGTCTGGTCTCTGGTCTCTGGTCTGGTCTCTGGTCTCTGGTCTGGTCTCTGGTCTGGTCTCTGGTCTGGTCCCTGGTCTCTGGTCTCTGGTCTGGTCTCTGGTCTCTGGTCTGGTCCCTGGTCTGGCCTCTGGTCTCTGGTCTGTCCCTGGTTCGGTCTCTGGTCTCTGGTCTGGTCTCTGGTCTCTGGTCTCTGGTCTGGTCTCTGGTCTCTGGTCTGGTCTCTGGTCTCTGCTCTGGTCTCTGGTCTGGTCCCTGGTTTGGCCTCTGGGATCTGGTCTGGTCTCTGGTCTCTGGTCTGGTCTCTGGTCTGGTCTCTGGTCTCTGGTCTGGTCCTTGGTTTGGCCTCTGGGATCTCACCTGGTCTCTGGTCTGGTCTCTGGTCTGGTCTCTGGTCTGGTCTCTGGTCTGGTCTCTGGTCTCTGGTCTCTGGTCTGGTCCCTGGTCTGGTCTCTGGTCTGGTCCCTGGTCTGGTCTCTGGTCTGGTCCCTGGTCTGGCCTCTGGGATCTGGTCTGGTCTCTGGTCTGGTCTCTGGTCTCTGGTCTGGTCCCTGGTTTGGCCTCTGGTCTCTGGTCTGGTCTCTGGTCTCTGGTCTGGTCTCTGGTATGGTCTCTGGTCTGGTCTCTGGTCTGGTCTCTGGTCTCTGGTCTGGTCTCTGGTTTGGTCTCTGGTCTGGTCTCTGGTCTCTGGTCTGGTCTCTGGTCTCTGGTCTCTGGTCTCTGGTCTGGTCTCTGGTCTGGTCTCTGGTCTCTGGTCTGGTCTCTGGTCTCTGGTTTGGTCTCTGGTCTGGTCTCTGGTCTCTGGTCTCTGGTCTCTGGTCTGGTCTCTGGTCTGGTCTCTGGTCTGGTCTCTGGTCTCTGGTCTGGTCTCTGGTCTGGTCTCTGGTCTCTGGAGTCTGGTCTCTGGTCTGGTCTCTGGTCTGGTCTCTGGTCTCTGGTCTGGTCTCTGATCTCTGGTCTCTGGTCTGGTCTCTGGTCTGGTCTCTGGTCTGGTCTCTGGTCTGTGGTCTGGTCCCTGGTCTGGCCTCTGGTCTCTGGTCTGGTCCCTGGTTCGGTCTCTGGTCTCTGGTCTGGTCTCTGGTCTCTGGTCTCTGGTCTCTGGTCTCTGGTCTCTGGTCTGGTCTCTGGTCTCTGGTCTGGTCTCTGGTCTCTGGTCTGGTCTCTGGTCTGGTCTCTGGTCTGGTCCCTGGTCTCTGGTCTCTGGTCTGGTCTCTGGTCTCTGGTCTGGTCCCTGGTCTGGCCTCTGGTCTCTGGTCTGTCCCTGGTTCGGTCTCTGGTCTCTGGTCTGGTCTCTGGTCTCTGGTCTCTGGTCTGGTCTCTGGTCTCTGGTCTGGTCTCTGGTCTCTGCTCTGGTCTCTGGTCTGGTCCCTGGTCTCTGGTCTCTGGTCTGGTCCCTGGTTCGGCCTCTGGGATCTGGTCTGGTCTCTGGAGTCTGGTCTACGTCATTAAGCTCTGTTCTTAATGGAGAGAGGTCAGGCGGAGAAACTGACCGTTACAGGGAGGGAGAGGGAGGGGGAAGTGGTCGCGACACAAACAGGAAGTGTCCGGCAGAAGTGAACAGGAAACGGAGCGGGCAGGGGCGGGATGAAGGTCGAGGGGGGAGGAGTCACCTTGACAATAGGACCGTGATGGAGGGGGTGATCTCTTTGGCAGGTGTGTGTGCAGGGACTCTACTAGAATATGAAGTTCCAATAATTTACAGAAACAATGGGCTCTGAACAGTTATATATGTGTTTGGTGTTGTTCAACTGAATGTTTAAAGAGGAGAGTATTGTCTATGTTATAACATTATAAGATTAAATACATGTCTGAAGAAGTTTTAGACGTCAAACTTATAAAACATGCTAATATGTTGCTTTTGGTGAATATAGCATTTTCAAAACAATAAAAAGTAACATGGTGATCTAAACATGTTACGTGTTAGCAGTGAATACCCCATAGAAGTAAAACACGTCTTTAATATTTTGACCTGCCTTAGGACAGTGGATGAAATGTATTTTGTTGTTCTGAAAACGCTATATTTGCCGAAAACAATGTATTAACCTGTTTTATAAGTTTCACTTTTGTTTTTGATGCTGAGTCTCTCCTGTCTTTGCTCCCCATGTTAAGTCACTCCCCCTTCAGAGCACTATCACAACACAATCAGCATGCGTCCCATTAATGAAACTACTCCACATCACATCAGGTTTGTGAAGTTGTAGTGTACAGTTTTGTATCATATTTTTTTTTTTTATATTTATCATGGGTGACGTAGGCTTGTGGGTGGAGCATTGCACAGAACCTTACAGTTAACCCTAAGGAGGGCTTGAATAGTGTGGGGGAGAGGTCACTGAAATACTATATATAAATATATAATTATATTTTGCATAACACCCTTGCTTTAACTAAAAGGAATTCCCCCATTTTAAAAGGGTCATGTTTCCACTGGGACGTTTACTTTGTGAGACACTGACGTCACACAAACCCATAACTTTTCTGAAGAAACTGTATGTAAAAATGTTTTATTTCATAAGCATGACCTGTGTCCCCAGTCAAGTACACGCTGAAATCAAACATATGTATATATTTATGTGTTTTGGTTCAAGACGATTATCCAATCAGAAAAGAGAATGAGCCTCATGTGAGTCTCTCAGTTGGTTTGAACCTAAAATGCCTCTCTCTGATCTGAATGGTCACTACCTAAACCCCAGCACCTGCAGACAATCATGAATCAGTGCTAGTGCAGCCTCTGCAGCTCAGTGAGTGAATTCTGGAGGTTCTGAGCTTTCACATGAGGCCTGTCCATAAACTGGGAATGAGAACAATTTGTTTATGTGCCATACTGTGGAACATTGCAGACAAAATAATAATATCTTTATGGAGAAAGGCTCCTCCAGAAAAGTTACATAGGCTATATTCACACTTTAGTCCTCTTTTCTTTAGTCCTGTTCTAGTCCTGGTTTAGTCCTGGTCTAATCTAGGTTTAGATTGCTCATGACACTTTATGATATTTTATTTTCTAAAGTATACCCAATGTTTGTTTCAATAAAAATATTTTAATAATTATTTTGAATTATCCTCCTCTCTGCTGCTACACTGAGACAAGACTCAAAATTTCTGAAAATGAATAAAAAAACACACATGCTTTCTTTTACACATGTTGTATCTACATGTTGCAAACAGATCCATGTGTGGTTGTCCTACCTTGGCCGCTCCAGCTCAGTCCCAGGAGAATGAGCGTCCTCAGGGACCATCGGGCTGCCATATCCCCCTGTGTCTGCTGCTCCAGGACCAGACCAGGACCAGACCAGGACCAGACCAGGACCAGACCAGGACCAGGACTGAGCACCTCCCCGCAGCCCGGCCTTTCTCACAGCCCACAGGATACTGGACTACTTCCTGCGACTGTGTACATAAGAATAGAAGGTCACTCAGGCTCGGTGCGTCATTTTACATTTAAAATATACGGCTGCTGTTTGGCAATCACTTCAAGAATTATGGACTTTTAACGTTTAGGTTTCATTTAAGTCAAGACACCAAAGGGATAGTTCTCTTACTTATAGAGGGAGTATTACACAAAGCATATTTAGATCACCATGTTACCTTTGATTGTTTTAAAAATGCTATATTCGCCCAAAACAACGTATTAACATGTTTTATAAGTTTCACTTTTGTTTCTGATGCTCTGAGTCCCCCCTCCCTTTGCTCTCCATGCTCCCCCCTCAGAGTGCTATCACAACACAATCAGTCTAAATCCCACTAACGAAGCTACTGCACATTGCATCAGGTTTGTGAAGCTGTAGTGTATTGTTTTGAATCATGTTTTTGTATATTTATGGAGAATTTGAATAACGTAGGCTTTAGACCTCATTTAATCCTGTTTTATTTCTGGTTTAGCTCTGGTTGGACTCAGAAAGCCAATTATTTTCTTTGTAGGTACTTTGAGTAAAACGTTTCAGAAGCACTGGTGTAGTGCATGAATCATCTGGACTGGCCCCCCGATGACCACATGTGAGTGAAGAGGAAATGCAGGAAACAGTTTGGAGTTCAAAGAGCAGCAGTGGTCAGTCTAAGTGTGAGGAGCTCCTTAAATAGACTCTAAAGACATGTCCACCCGGTGTCCACTGTGATGTCTTTGTGTCTACTACTCCTTCAGAGCACTATCACAACACAATCAGCGTGTGACCCACTAAACTACTGCACAGAGCGTCAGGTTTGTCTGGTTGTAGTGTACAGTATTTATGGACAGTTGTCGTGTGGGAGAACGGGTGATGGAGGCTTGTGAGCGGAACACTGCACGGAATTTTACAGCTAAACATAAGGATTATTTAATTACGTGCTCAAAAATACCTGGCAAAATATGCACTCTACTGTGTGAGCATAAACAGAAAAGTTACACACTGAGCCTTTAAAGGAAGTGTATATAGCCTGTGCTCTTAAAGTTTAAAAAGCTATTACAATCACAACTGACCCTGTGTGTCCAGAGCCGTAAGCTACAGACAGAGACATACAAGTGTGTCTCACTCTCAGTTTATGGACAAGCCTCAGGTGAAAGCGCAGAACCTCCAGAATTCACTCACGGAGTGGGACACGGCCGATGCATTGTGCTAACTTAGCATGCTAACCTCTGCTAACCTTATGCTAACCTCCTCTAGCCTTTTGACAATAAAAATACCCTTTTCAGAGATCAAAACGATTAGCTGTGGGTTGTTCAATTACATCCTTCATGTAACTTAAAGGTGCTGTGTTCCTGTTAGCCTGTTGAGCTAACGTGCGTCAGAGCACTGTAAACATTACCGGTGAAAGTCAAGTGCAATTTATTGTCACTTTGTTATTATTTTGGTGTAGATTATTAGAACTAAAAGACATAGTGTATTTGTAATGCGCTTTAAAGCTATTTTGTGTTATTTTTGTTATAAGTGTATTGACTATGCACTCTAAAAAATAGAACCAGTAATAACCACATTTAAACTATTTCACTTGGTTTATTCATATGATAATATTGTAACTGAATATTTTGAATTGTGTTTATTATTTTCAAATGGATGTAAACAATAGTAAAAGAGTAGTATTTATTTATTTGAAGCTATTTTATTCTGTCCTTGTCTTTAGGTCAGGTTTCTTTGTTGGGTTGGACTTGAGACCTGCAGACGTGCAGAGGAAAAAGGATCATTTTCCAGGACTGGATGGTGAGCCCAAGCCCAAAGAGTCTAACGAACTGGTAGCTTGTAACTCGACTGGTTCCAAACATTGAAAGCTCATTAAACAGACAGTAACAGACAAGGAAAAGGTCTTAAAACAAATAAAATATACCCAGGTATATTTTATTTGTTTTGGGTATAAGTGTGCACTGTATTTTTGTTTATTGTAAAACTACACTTGAATCCACTCATAATTCTTCGTCTAATGCTAATTATTTTTCACTTTAACTCAAAGTGTTGTCAGTGTCCTCTGTTTGTGTTGGGTGTTTTTATTCCGTTGGGCTCCTGTGTATCTAGTCTGTCTGATCTGGCCTTTCCTCCCTTTCACTCTGATGCTAACAGTAAAGGTACATTGTATGGCAAGTACATTGTCATATCCAAATAGTGCAAAAAGGGTACAGAAAGCACCTTAAGTGCTACATAAGCAGTATTAGTAATAGTGGGAGTAATAGTAACGCTCCTGTCTAACAAAAAGAAATATTAATTCTAAATTTCAAACTGAAGACAGAATTAATCTTTAAATGGTCTTGGTCTGGAGCCTCTGAGCCACCACACAGTCACTGTCTGCACCTTCACAACAGAACTGTCCTTCAGTGGAACAAAGAAAATCAGATTTTTTGGTATCAAAAATCTTGTATGCCCAGAGGTTATGAGTTAAACTAAAATATGAGATATTGTCAAAAGCCAAACACCTGTTTGTGCCTTAGTGCTAGTTCTGCTAGGACTAAACTGAAAAGAATATTACCACAAGATAAAAATACCAAAGATGGATAACTTCATGTAAATGAGGAAACTAAGAGGGAAATTGGAACATTCAAACCAATTAGTAAAACACTGAAAGATCCATTAAACTTACAACTTACAAAAACACCTGAGTTCAATTCATTATTACTAAAATATAGTGTAGTAATCATAGATATTACTTTTGAAATGATTGTTTATGCTCATTTATACCTACTCTGAAACCCCACCCACCCAGTGAAACCCCACCCACCCACTGAAACCCCACCCAGTGAAATTTCTACTTTTCAGATAAATACAGAACACATCAAATAAATGAGGCAAGATGTATGGAATTATTTAGCAAAGGAAAAAAATGAATAACTAAATATTTTTTTAAATATTTTATATTCAAATCCTCAGAGTATCCACCCTCTGCTTTAATGACAGCGCTGCACACCCTTGGCCTTCTCTCGATGAGCTTCATGATGAAGTGACCTGCAATGGTTTTCACTTCACCTAAGTTTGTGCTGCCTTCAGGGGCCTCTGCAATTTCCAGTAGTTGGTGACATCACGAGTAACTACCCTGATTACAGCCAGTGTTTCTGAGTACAAGCACGTGGCTGCAGGAGCGGAGTTTGAAGTGAGGATAACTTTTGTATTTTCTGTTAAACTGAGGATTATTTCTTCATACATAATATTAATGCACTGGATTTATAGACACCAGAAGCGAGGCTGGCAACTCTCAGCCTCATCGACCCCTCTACACTCAATCACACACCAGATTCACACAAGGCAAGATGGGTGAAGTGTCTTGCGTAATGGCACAATGGCAGTACGCACTTGAACATGCACCTGTCTCCCAGCGGTCTCCTGTTCAAGGACTAACTGGGCCCGACCCTCCTGAGCTTCTGAGATCAGATGAGATTGGTAATTCTTAAGGTGGCGTGGCCTGGGAATCTTCAGTAACACTAAGGTTAGAAATATCTTTTATTCCTGTGGGGAAATTTGTCCTCTGCATTTGACCCATTCTTCCACGCCGCTGGGTTAAACCTGTCAGGAGCAGAGGGCGTGGACCCATCTCCATATCCTCACCTAGTCTTGGTCAGGGAATTAGAGATTGTTTTTGTCAGACAGGAGCATTTGTTAACCTGTTTTACATGTTTTGGCTTGTTCCTGTAGTCTTCCTCAGAAGAGTCACGTGACGGTGTAGTAAGCCCCACAAACATAATAAAACTTAATGTAATAAACCCACAAACATAATAACTTCCCACAAATGTAATAACAATTCTCCACCACAAACATAATTCCTATTACATTTGTGAAAGTTTATTACGTTTGTGGTTGCCAACACGTTTTCCCACAAACATATTCACTAGCAAACACCACAACACAGGTGGTTAGCCCAGCTGATTCAGGACCCTCCTCTCTGTAGATGGTGAGGTTCTTCAGGTTTAAAGATGAATAGACACGGAGGGGAGTGGAGACAGACGGTGTTGCCAGGATAGGATGTATAAATAGGGTTTCTGGGTAATTAGAGGTGTGGTTGAGGTGCGGTCCTGCTCCTAAATCTCAGTTAATCATATTAACTCCATGTAACTTCCCACAAATGTAATACAATGTTTGTTGGCTACTACTGAATGTCTTGGTTAATCAGTAAGTAATATATATATAAAACATTTGAACCGTTTCCTTTGTTGTAGTTTTCTTCATAAAGTATAGGCCTACTAAGTGCAGAGGCGTTGCATGATCTGTGCAAGGTGAATAATTCAATTCATTTATTTTTGTAACGCCCAAAATCACAACAACAGTTGTCTCGAAGGGCGTTCATGTTTTGGTTGATGGGGGAAACCGGAGTACCCGGAGGAAACCCATCCAGACACGGGGAGAAACATGAAAAACTCCACACAGAAAGGCCTGGGTGACCCGGGGATTGAACCAAACCCTCTTGCTGTGAGGTATGAGTGTTGCCACTCAGCCACCGTGCTGCCTACACACAAAAACAAACAGGAAAAATAATAGGCTCTATATCTGCAATATTGGAAACATACATTTTTGGACAGTAATATCAGTAGTATAAATATATTATACTTTTAGAAGTGTAACTAGTGATGGAAACTGTAATCCACTTTCAGACTTGTGACTGATGGAGTTCAAAAAGACTATGGGCCTCAGTGTCTTCCCCATATACCCAAAGCAGTATGCACTGCTGTTGTAGCACAGATCAAACTCACACTTCAGTGGGTGAGCACCATAATACTATGAGCTAAATGAGTTCATAATTCACCCATAAACATTGTTATTACATTTGCGGGACAACGTGTTTGCATCACAAACGTCTTAATCTCCCACAAATGTAATAAGTATTATGTTTGTGGGACATTTGGTTATTATGTTTGTGGGTTTATTACATTTGTGGGGAAAACAATATTCTCGTTGCTCTGGTCAATCAGAACAGATGATGCAGTACAATGTGTTTGTAGGAGCAGAGACGACAGTGAGACAGACCTGGACTGGGACAGTTAGGACTTGTGCTGTACTTGTAGCTCATTACAGCGGCGTGGCTAGAATTGTACTCAATTATCAGCACAAGATTAAAAATCGACTCATTTACAGTAATGTGACGATTCGTTACTTTCCATCTCTGGTATCAAGTTTCTCTCTGTCTTGTTTTAAAGTGTCATACAATCCTCACCACTAAAGGGCCCTTGTTTTATAAAGGAACTAAACTCACTAAATCTGTCAGCATTTTGTTACACATCGGCATAAACATTTGCTTCAATAATGAAAGGCCCACGATGCACACTCGACCAAGTCATAAGTCAGATCTGTGGAGAGGTGACCTATTATGCTGAAGAGTAAAAATGCATGTTTTTCAAGGTATCTTTGAGCAATACAAATGAAATGAGAATTAAATTAGGTTTAATGTGAAACTTTCCAGACAAAACAATAACATCTCCATGGACACAAGCAGGTGGAGGATCCCCTACCAGAAAAGTTCCATAGTACCTCTTTAGCATTGCATTAAAAAGTATGGATACAGCGAGCTTGCCTCTGAAGTGTGTATTGTGAAGTCAATGACGCTCTATAACTGAATCAATTATGTGAACTGAACCCTACTGGACACTGGACTGTGGTTGGTGATCCTGACAGAGTGAAACTGAAGGACGGGTCAAATGCAGCAGAACAAACAAATTTGGCACGTTTTCACCTCCTTACAGACACATCTTAATATTAACTAGTAATATTAAAACAATCTAACAAACTAGCCAGTAAAATGCAAGGATTCATTTATTTTTGTAACACCCAAAATCACAACAACAGTTGTCTCGAAGGGCATTCATGTTTTGGTTGATGGGGGAAATCGGAGTACCCGGAGGAAACCCATCCAGACACGGGGAGAAACATGCAAAACTCCTCACAGAAAGGCCTGGTGACCCGGGGATCGAACCAAACCCTCTTGCTGTGAGGTATGAGTGTTGCCACTCAGCCACCGTGCTGCCTACACACAAAAACAAAACAACAGGAAAAATCAGACAAAACAAGAAAAATCGTCCAGGCGAGGAGGAGGAAGACCAGGCGAGGTTAAAGCTATACCCAAGAGGAAGGTTTTAAGCCTGGTCTTAAATACAGAGACTGTGGGGGCCTGTTTAACATCAGCAGGGAGTTGATTCCATAGCACAGGAGCTTGGTAACTGAATGCTCTCCCTCCCACTGTACTTTTGGACACTCTAGGAACCACTAATAGTCCCGCATTCTGAGAGCGGAGTGCTCTGTTTGGCTGGTACGGGACAATAGCATCTTGCAGATAGGATGGGGCCATACCGGTTGCTTGAGGGACTATGTCTTTTGGCTGGCCTGGGAACGCCTTGGGGTTTAAGTCGTCTTGTTGAAGATAAACTTGGGCCTCTTTATGGGTTTATGGCGGACTCCAATGGCTTGTCCAACTGGAGAAGACTCCTTTTTCGCCCTCTTAGCCGCAGGGTTGGACTCTGGAGAGTAAGGGCGCTTGGTGGAGGTCTGGTCCTTTCCATGAACATTAGCATCTGCCTTTATTCCGGTAGATTCTTCTTTCAACTTTTTCACACTTTCACTATTGTCTGGAGAATGTCCCCTTTTTTTGGCCTGTCCACGGGGTTGCACAGCCGCTCGGGTGTCCTCAGCCGGCAGTTTAGATTTAACCGTCTCTTGGTCGGCGTATGCTGCTGATAACTCCATCCCTTCTGCCCATAACTTACCAGAATGAGCATATACATTATGGATATATCTTTCTACATTCTGGCTTAAGTTCACGTTCTTGGCGGTTGAATAGAATTTGACTCCAACCAGCCACGTTGTGTTCAAACAGTCTTTTCCAGGGAAGGACTCTAAACTTGGGCAAGCCAGAGCGACGTGGAAATTCTTCTCCAGGGTTCCAACCAGGTGTCGAATTTTAGACTCCACAAAACCAGCCCATACTTGGTGCTGGGCCTCTGTAGCAGCATTAGCACGCAGTACAATATAATATTTGTAATCCTGTAAAAATTCTGCAGGTTCAAAGAGTTTTTTCCAAGCTGCTTTGCTGTCTTTCATCTCCATTATGGTGTGTCCACGCTTGATCTCCTCCATCATGATCTTCAGAGTGGAAGAAGACACATTGAAGGCGGAGTTTTGGTGTGGGTACGATGGCGTGATAATCGGCATGTGGTGAAACCGATCGCTCACATTCACTCTGGGATTCCACACCGGAAGGTTCAATTTGTGCTCCTCAGGGAACTTCAGTAAGATGGGGTAAGTCCAGTCCCACATGGAGACGACCTTAAAGAACTTAGCCACCAAAGTTGCAGTGGTGGCATAAGGGTACAGCTGGCATACTCGGGCGACTAAGATACCCCAAGAAACTCCACCCAGAAACCCCATCTTATTAGAGTAGATGTTCCGACATTTCGCCCAGTGTTTTATGGTGACTAGCACTTCTCTGAATGTGAAGATATTTGGCACCAAGCTCATGATCTCCTGTGTAATTCGGTAGCCCTGTAGACTCCTCACACAATGGATCTCCATGTCTTTCAGATGAGCAACATCCATCAGATTCAGTTTGTTGCTAATGCTGTTCCGGTTAATTTTTGCATACACCATGTCGATGTCTGTTCCGTAATAAGTGAGCTTTATAATTGGGACAAACGCATCCTCAACAACCTGGATGATCTGGATGCCACTGTGGGTCTTCAGTTTCTCCACAAAAGATGAAAAGAATTGGGATCTCTCGACAAAGCCTGGTCCCACACAGAGCAGGTCAATGTCATTTCCCTTTGTGTTGATGCCCAAAGCGTAGGACCCAAATGGGACTACTCGTCCGCCAACCTGTTCTGTGACGTGGTCGGGAACATTCATCTCCAAGCAGGTCTCGGTCAGCCATTTCTTAAATAGCGACTCTAAATTTTGGACCATCCTTTCACGACGTTTGACCTCCAGGTGAGATTGGAAGATGTCGATGGATTTTAGGTCCTCCATCAACATCCTTGTCCTCCTTAGTTCTTCCTCAGATGGCAAGTCGAAACTGGCAGGTTCAGTGATCCCGTACCATTTAGGCACGTCTTCCAATGAGGAGATCTCGAAGAGGCTGTAAAAACATATGGAGAGATCATTAGTCAAAAATGCTAACATTTCATTCTAACATTGCAATTTACTTTAGGTTAAGACATAAACTTGGGTAGGTAGGTTTGCCAGTGGTTCTTGTAAGCCTTAAGGTTACTTTTAGTGTGGTAAAGAAGTGTTCCTCAACTTTACACAACTACTGTATTTGTGGTAGGACTGTTCTGATGGTACTAGCATTTGCATTCTAACACAGGAATAGTGTGAAATGTGCTTTCTTTACTTTAATGTTTACGTGCCAAATACAGTTAGTTTTGATTGTTATGTTACTATGTGCTGATTTGACTTCTCATAACACCTATGATAAACTATTTCAACAGCAATTCTACATAAAACAGATACATACTCAGACATCGTAGCAAATGAAGCTGTACGTTGAGGATTTGTGTGAATCGGGAGTAAAATGCACGAGGAGCACAGTTTTGCAGCTTACTCTCACAGAGACAAGTGTAGACTGAGGCTGTGTGGACTGAGGGGTTCTACAGGTAAACTCTGGGACTTTGACGTGTCATCGCCCGTTGTCATGGCGATTCACGACAACGTTGTCATGGCGACTCATGACAACGGACATCATCAGAATCTGGAACTATTTCAAAACAAAACAAAACTATTGACCTGATTTTAGCAGAAACTGGACTTGAAATAGTAGTAATAATAATATAATAGTCCCATTAAGAGATACATTCATGTCTGTACATTGACGCCATTGTCGTCATTTATATTTCAATGTGACAAAGTAATAACTAGTATTTTCTGTTTATATTTAGTCAAAGTGTATTTTCATTTCTAATACATAATTTTATAAATGCCTTCTACCGATCTTGATTCATATTTTTCTTTTTTTTAACAATAGTTACTCATTGCACAATATCACATTAATTTTGTTCTCTGACAGCAGGGGCGGAGCCAGACATTTTTGGTTGGAGGTGCTAAAGGGGTGCATTTAGCCTACCCCTGACCCCTGCCATGTTTGCTTAAATGTTGTTGTTTTTTTAAGTTTAGATTTTTAATGATTTATTAATTTTTTTGTCTCATTTTGAATACTCGGTGGTTGCTACTTTAACATTTTCTATTAAAATTGGATGTGTTATCAAAGTGAGGTAAAATCTTTGGGGGGAGCTATAGAGGAGCTTCAGTTATTCTAGGGGAGGCAAGTGTCCCCTCAAGTCAAAGCCCCATTAATTAAAGCACTTGACCCGTGCATAGTGTTATAATAACTACAAAGCTGTATCAGAATTTACATATATCCATCCAACCATTTTCTTCCTAGTCTTCCCTCTCCACACACACTTCCTCCAGCTCTTCTGGTTGGAGTCTGAAGGGTTCCCAGGTCAGCCGAGAGACATAGTCCCTCCGGCATGTCCTGGGTCTTCCCCGGGGCCTCCCCCCAGTGGGATGTGCCACTAACACCTCTCCAGGGAGGCGTCCAGGAGGCATTTGGAACAGATGCCCGAGCCACGTCAGCTGCTCTTCTTGAGGTGCAGCGGCTCTACTCTGAGCTCCTCCGATGACTGAGCTCCTCACCCTATCTCTAAAGGAGCGCCCAGTCGACCTAGAGGGGAAACTAATTTCGACGGCTTGTATCTGCAGTCTTGTCCTTTCGGTCATTACCCAAAGCTCACGACCATAGGTTAGGCATAGAATTTACATATAGATAATTGTAAATATTCTTACCTCTCTGAATCTTCATCACCACAGCAGCCAAAGTATCAGCCTCCTCAGCCTCTTGATCCCCTTCATCTTCACTCATTTTATGTTGATAATACTTGTGTACAAGTTTTGAAATTTACTCAATTACCGTAAGACCTAGTATCTAGACAATCCTACTAAATTAGTCTCTTGTAATGGTGCATGTGGCTGATTTCAGATTTTCCTGTTCGTTTATGTTTTTGTTTTGTTCCTCATGTGTGACTTTGATGCTGTCAGTGTGCTCAGATGGGCTGTTGGAGCTGTGATGATGACTTGTGGTCCATGGATATGGACATAATTTATTTCCCAGTTGTCTGGAGTCGCTGGTGGTTTGCTGTCTCTCGTGGGTTTTGGCTTTGGCTTGGATTATCTTCTCAAGTTTTTGGATGTGCCTCCTTTTAGTTTGTATGAATTGTCTTTCGTATTGTAGTTTAAAATGATAGTAATAGTTTAATATTTGCAGGTGCCATTTGAATGTCTTTTCTGCTTCTGTACAAGTCTCTCCATGGCCTAGTACCAAAGAACATCTCCCACATGTTAGAGCCATATGAACCATCTCACACTCTGAGGACTTCAGGGACCGGCCTCCTGCTGGTCTCAGAGTCAGGACTAAATATGGAGAATCAGTGTTTCAGTTTTATGCAGCTAAAACCTGGAACAGTCTTCCTGAAGATGTGAGACAGGCCTCTACTTTGACAATGTTTAAATCCAGGCTCAAAACGGTTCTGTTTAGCTGTGCATACGACTGAAAGGGTTTTATTTTGCACTCTTCTCCTTTAATGTAAATTTTATGATGATTATTTGTGATTATATATGTTTTGATTTGTGTGGTTGTGTGTCTTTCTTATTCTGTAAAGCACTTTGAATTACTTTCTTTACAAATTGTGCTATACAAATAAACTTGCCTTGTCTTTAACCAGTAAGACACCAACCAGACAATAACAAAACAAACTATTCTTAATAAAGTAAACAGATAATTAGCATTTTTTTAGAAATAGCTATACAACAGCAAATAACGTGAAAAAATGTGACGCATCTGAGATTGAACAAACTTTTGTGCGGTTTCAACTGCTTCAATTCACAACGTTAACATTATAAATTGCAGATGATCATATTTATTTGGTAAAGTTTTGTAGTTTTGTCATTGTATTTTGTTAGCACTGCCATTTAATACTAACAAAATAAAATGGCAAGAAGAAATAAAAATGTAAATGCTTGTACTCACCAACAGAGATCTCCTCCACAGCGTCTTTTCTTATTTGAAAATAAAATCTGTCCTCCTTTCTTTTTTCAAGAACACTTCTGTGGCTCTGTTGTACAGTTTATGTGCGTGTTACCAGTGCGTTTCAGTTCCATCAACAAGTCTTTTTCAGTGGACATGGAGGCTAATGCTGAAAGCTGTTTCTGTCCAGTCCTGTTTCGAAGTTTTAATAGGCTTTAAAGCAGAGAATGGCTCCTCAACAGACGCAGTGGACACAGGGATAGTAACAGCTAAACAGGCCAGTGGTTAAAGTTGTCCCATACTCTCACTCAGATTTTTGCTCCAAAGAAAATGGTGAAGATCAGTGGGACTTCTCGCTTCAAAATCAGCCATGGCAAAAATTACAGTCCATTCTGTTTTAAGTTGGGGATGATCAAATAGTGATCCATGGCTCTGTGTTAAGCTGGAGAAGGCTGTTTGTGGAAACGTTTTCCTGTATGTCTGAAAGTGCTCAGAGTCGAGAAGGGACATTAACATCAACTTTTCATGGTCCTGAAATTGATTCCATATCTGGGAAAGAAAGTTTCCATAATGTGGATGTGGAGGTGTTGGTAGTGTGCACGCAGATTGTCACTGCCGTGTCCCAATTCGCTAAACGCACCATTTGAAGTACCCTTCAGTGTACCTTTTGATGTACCGTTCGAAGTGCCATTTGAAGTACCCACCCGACGAAAGGTACTCCTCTGTGTAGCCACCCTCGTGCAACAATGGGACACGGAGAATTTGGCACCGGTGAATAAGTGCCCGTTTTCCCCCTTAGGCAGATACATTCCGCCCTCTGCTCGTCGCTCTCTAAAGACAAAAGAATTTTCTTAAATAAGGATGAATATTAAATATTACGAAAGCTACACTAATTTACAAGTGTAACAGATAATTCTGCTCACCGTTTGGTCAGTTACACAGCAATTACTGTAAACCTAAATGACAACTTCACTGAGGTTGAGTCGCCTCATACAGATCTTTACTCAAATTTTAACATTTTCTTGTAGCACTGTTGTAGGTGACGTAAACCAGTACTTACATTTGAACGTTTACTGAGTAGTGTACTTCATTTTTGTTACATAAGCCCTTAAATGCACCGTTCAAATGGCACATTAAAGGGCTGAGGCTGCACTAGCACTGATTCATGATTGGCTGCAGGTGCTGGGGTTTAGGCAGTGACCATTCAGATCAGAGAGAGGCATTTTAGGTTTAAACCAAGTGGATTTCAGCTTTGGAACTGGCAACACAAATGAGAGAGTCGTGTGAGGCCTGATTCTTTATTATATGTTTTTTTCCAGTTAGTTTATCGTTATATTTTTAGAACTTTTTTGGTATTGTGTAGTGCTGTGTTTCTCAAACCTTCTGGTGGTACTTGGGGAATTGTACAGTTCTAGTGGCTGGTAGCTCTAATTTAGAGACACATGTATTAATATTTTTGTCCTCTATAAATCCTTATATCCTCTTTTAGAACTAGTTTAGCCGTGGTTTAGTCCGCTTTAGTCCCCGTTTTAGCCTTATATAGAACACATGTTGTGCTTCAGTGTGCTATACAGTTATAATCGATGACACCCGTGGATCATTCTGTTTTAATTTGTATATTTTAAATTGCAAGATTGATCTAAAACGACTTAATGAAAAAAACAAGTTAAATTCCACAATAGAAAACTGTTGTGACGTCGCCGTAAACGTCATCACAACAAAGTGTAGCTTTTCGGCCCCTCCTGTGGATAACTGCACATCGCTCCAGATTGTTTTTTTCATTTGTACCAAAATGAGCACTGCTGAATTCTACAGGTATCACCGATTAAGAAAATAAAACTGGAGAGCGAAATAAGTAAGTCAAAGTGGTGATACTGGTGATGGTGAAGACGGGGCTTGATCAACAATATGGCGTTTTGAAAATAAGTGATTAAAAAGTACTCCCAGAAGGTAAATGAGAAGGAGAAACAACTATAAAATTGTTAAAAGCTCTGAAAAGTCGATTTTGCAGAATAGGTCCGTTTTTATTTAGACCTCATTTAATCCTGTTTTACGGACTGTCCCCCCCGCTGGCCACATGTGAGTGAAGAGGAAATGCAGGAAACAGTTTGGAGTTCAAAGAGCAGCAGTGGTCAGTCTAAGTGTGAGGAGCTCCTTAAATAGACTCTAAAGACATGTCCACCTGGTGTCCACTGTGATGTCTCTGTGTCAACTCTGTGTCCCTGCGTGTGTGAATAGTATTGGTCTAAAAATGCTAAACTGACTAGAAATTGGCACTTCCAGGGCTGAAATTATTCAAATGTGAAGTGAAGGTGTACGGTGTTTAAAGCACATTGGAGCACTTCCTGTATTACCAGTTGACATCACAAAGTGGAACAGAGTGTTTTCTGTTTGAGAGAAGAACACAGCCTAAATATGCAGAGTTTGGGTGTTAAACATGCGTGAATGAAACAAAACACAGCTCCAGGTATGATTTGACGAGGAAACATTATAACATATATCAGAAACTAGCATAATATTGCACTCAGCAGCATTTTTAAGAGTAGACAATGCAAACTATGTATCATTTTTTCTCCTTTAGTATGTTAGCTTGAGGGTTAACCTTTTTCAAATGTGACAAACAGTTGGAACAGTTGAGGGAGATTTTTTACATCAACTTTGGAGGTCAGAAGCACTACACTGCCCTCTGGTGGCTCTTTGGTCAACAGAGAAAGAATCGTTGAAAAAAGTGAGTGTTCATCACAATAAAAAAAAAAAAAAAAAAAAAAAACAAGCAAAAAACTGTACTCAATGTCAAATGTCAAAGTCAAATAAGAGTGACGTGAATTCAAAATAATATTCAAAAGGAGCATGTAAACAATAGCAGTTACAGAGCTATTGCAGCACAGTCGTAATACAATATAATGTATAATGCCAAAAATAGTGGAATATTCCTGACAATCACATCTCCATGGAAACAAGCAGGTGGCGGACCTCTCACCAGTAAAGTTAGCCAACAAAGTGCATCTTTAAAAGCCAAACAGGATGAATGTGTTTGCAAAATAAATGCACCTGAACGCACCGCGCCTGCGGATCGTATCATTATAAGTGTTGAAACAGTAAAGATGTCACTATAGACTCAGTATGCTTAGTTTACTCCAGGTGACAGTCCTTAAGCACAATAATGGTACTTGTTCTGGTGTGTTCTGGTGTCTTGTCGCTGTGGGGACTTTCCATCCGCTTCTAAAACCGTGCGTAAACTTACTTTCGGTTTCGTTTTTAACCCCGCTCATTCGAAGGGACGCGTCACTTGGAAAAGGAGCTGCTTTTCCAGCGAGCTATAACTTGTATTATAAATCTGCCGTCGAGGGACACGAAGAAACTACAGTAAGTTGTTGAATTCGGATTTCACTGGTCTGTGCACAGTCTGTGTGCGGCTGTGGCGAGGGCTGTAGTGTAGTCTGTGCTTCTGCTGCTGTTCTGAAATGAACCAAATGCTTAGGTTAAGTTTGACATTAGTAACATACGTTGTCAAACTCATGTCTGGTAAAGGATGTTTGAAAAGTTTGGCCCATAGGTGTTTTTAGTTTGGATAACCTCCTGCTGGTGAAGCGCGTAGTTCAGACATTTTATGCTTCTGGTTTACAAGTTCCAAGGCACAAAATCTACACATGACATAATCTTTTCTAAATAATGTAGCTATTAAAGCATAACTGTTTAAGCGTTTACTGTAAGTGGCTGTGCGAGAGAAAACGAAAGCAAAAACTCGCGCAGTCAGACACGGTGCGGGACTCAAAGTCCCTCCCAACCCCCCAAGTCTATATCAGGCATGTTGGCTGTAGTAGGATATTGTTTCACTAGTTGTCAGAAAGTCAGAAAAATGCGAACTAAGCTCTTTTATGTGAGCCTGTGTGTAACTAGGACAGTACAGGCTCCTGCACAGTCCCGTCCTGCGCATGCGCTCACAGAGGCTCTACATGAGACATTATATTATATATTATATGTGATTTTATTAGCCTGCTTTTTGTTTCAAATTCTTTACTTTGGAGTTTCTCTGTATTTATCAACAACACAAATGGCCTGCTCTTCTATGCCCTTGAAATAAAAAGTAAAAGTATTAATGAAATACTTTCATTTTTAGGTTGATACGTTGACAGTCTAATTACTACCCTGATAACTTTATTTCAAAAGTTATTTGATTACTGATTACTATAAGTTACTTTGAAAAAAAATAGCTCAATAAGGTAATGACATGGATTCTTCACATGACACACTCTGTCCTAGAGCCTCATGTCTCTCAGAAGCCACAGTCCTTTATGTTTTGGTTCACAGCTGATCTGAGTCTGACACCTGAAGATCACATCCCTGCTCCAGTTTCACAGTTTTATCACACAGTTTTATGGATATCATGCATTTTTGGCAGGGAAAAAGCAGCTCAAAGTTACTAGGCCAAGTAACTGTAATCTAATTACTCAATTTTCAGTTGTAACTAGTCACATTACTGCGTTACTAAAAAGTAATCTGATTACAGTAATCCCTTACTTTGTAACTAGTTACTGCATACTGGCATATATACATAAATATGTGGATAAGAGAGACAAAGGGCTTGATATAAAAATGCACAGGAGTAAAAGTATGCAGCTATAAAAGTACTAATACACTTTCTTCAAAAAGTTACTCAGCAAAATGTAGCTGAGTACTACCCTCCTCCGGATATTATTTTTAATGTTATAATTGTTCTGTCTTTCTTTCTAGTCTTTCAGAATGAAATTGGCGGGCCCGTTGCTGTGCGTGTGCCTGGACCTCCTGCTGGTCTCTGCGCTCTGGACGGCGCAGCACTCAGCGTTCCTGTCACTCCGTCCATGGGTCTGGCTTTGGGCTGGAGGAGTGTGCAGGGCCGTTCTGCTCCTGCTCTTCTGTGGCTCCTTCCCGGGGCTGCCCTCCTGGATGCAGGAAGCTCGGGGGCTCCAGAGTGTAGCTGTGCTGTGCTTCCACTTCCCCCTGTACACCAGTCTGCTGTGGGCCCTGGGCCAGCCCAGTGTGGAGGAGCTGTGG
The DNA here is from genome assembly GCF_009829125.3 of Periophthalmus magnuspinnatus. Taxonomy (NCBI): domain Eukaryota; kingdom Metazoa; phylum Chordata; class Actinopteri; order Gobiiformes; family Gobiidae; genus Periophthalmus; species Periophthalmus magnuspinnatus. The sequence continues at coordinate 6,335,290 of NC_047141.1, forward strand.
AGCTGCCACTCCTGGACCAGGGTCAGTACTGTGCCTTCATTACTTCCATGTTACAATGTTGCTCCCTCATCCAAAACATGCCTGAAGAGGTTTTAGGGGTCATCCATGCATGTCTGAGTTTTTTTTTTTAATTTTTTATCAAACTCTCCTAGGCTCTGTTCGAATCCTTCTTACAGTTAGCTGAAAGATTCTTTCATTTCTCAGCCGACAAGACTACATCACCCATGCTCCCTCTTGTCAGTTCTCCATGAATACTGTATTCAAACACATGACACAAAACTGCACACAGCAGCTTGACAAACCTGATGTGATGTGCAGTAGTTTGATTAGCGGGATGCACACTGATTATGTTGTGAGAGTGCTCTGAAGTGGGAGTGAACAAAGGGAGGGGAGACTCAGCATCAAAAACAAAAGTGAAAGTGATACATTATTTATGGCATTATTTTTTTCGTGTCTCTTTTGCAACCTCACTTTCAACGAAAGCGCTATTTCCCATGAGGCAATGGCCTATACTGAGCACACTTGACCTTTTGAGCCTTTAGCCATGTTATGTTTCCAACTACATCATCGCTGGAGTTGTGCTGTTTCTTGCATATTTTAGTAACTGTGTTTTTTTATTCTATATTTGTCTGCAAAGCTCTGAGCTCCTCCCTGTTCTGCCTCAGCATGACCTAACATTTAGAATTACATAAGTGACATTAAGGCTTAACTAAGTAGTATATAAGCCTTAAAGCCATGCGTAATATTTTAGTTTAAAAAGTAAAATAAATGCTTTTATTTTACTACTACTACTTAACTGGAACTAAAAACATATGTATCATTCTTACTGTGTGTGGACTTGACTTGATAATTCATAATATAAACACTTGAATACCACTAACAGCTCTGTGTTCACATGCACAGCACAAATCTGATCATTATTCAATTTCTGGAGTCATCAAATGATTAAAAATGCTATATACAGGTATTAATAAAGGCTAGAGAGATTGTCGCCATGGTAACCTATAGTAACAAACATCCGGTTCCAGCAGCCATGTTGTAAAAATGTAAATCTACTCAAGAACTAACAGGGAGCTGGACTTTTTAATCATAATTTTATCTTTAATACTTTGATACCTTCTACCACACTAATGTGAACAAATTTTTTTTTTCCATTTTAGATGTGCGTTCTAAATGACAGCGCAGTGTTTTTAGTGTGAATATTCATACTTCACATGTTCTGACAGAGACAAGTAGAGCCGTGCGTTATTAGGACCACAAATATACTGTTACATTCCACTTTAAACTCTTAAACCGATGAATTTTGTCATGCTGTTACATTATTTTCTATTAGAATTTCACTCACAAGATGGCCGCCGCAACTGCCATGGCGACAGAACCACCGTCCTCTCGGGCCTTTACTAATACTACGTTTGTCCTATAAACATTGGTCACACCTGAGCAGGTTTTGACAAGGAAAATTTATCAAAAAAAGGACAAACAAATGTACAGAGTTTAGCTTCCAAATACAACAGTTACAGGAAGACTGAAATATACTAATGACTGCTAAACCAAGAACGTGTTTATAGAGGTTTAAACTACTGGGTTACAAGGTTTTATAGAATAAGACTGGATATTTTCTTACTAAATGGCTGATTTTGACCATTTGATCTTAGGTCCTGCAGGGATACGGTGTGACCGCTCTGGCCTGGGTGTACTGGAGCCGACATGTCTTCCCTCGGCTCCGCTCCACCTCTCGATCCCTGCGCTCCTGGTTCAGACGAGACCCTTCTGGAAAGACCCAAATAGACCGCCGCTTGCAAAGGCTTCTGGGATACATGCGTCCCTACTCCTGGAGGTTTGCCATGGTGCTGGTAATGGTCGTTTTCTCTTCCGCTGGTGAGCACAGCAAACTTAACATGAAAACATTGTGGAATCCCTATAGTTTAAACTGAGCTGAAGACAGGTCAGAATTCTCAGGTGGAATAAGCTGTTTAACTGTCAGATTGCAGATTTGTTGACCTGGTTTATGGCCTATCCACGTGAAACAAAAATATTCAAAGAGAAATTATTTTGTCGTCAGAAAGTGGTGCTAATATTTAACCCCAAAGACGTGATCGGACCAAATATAAGGACAAGCTGAAGTGCCCAACTTTGAAAAAAATCTGCAACATCTGTTTTCCCTCAAACCGTGTATTGCAAATGATGAACTTTGTGACAAAAATCAGGCCACATGCTGTTTATCTAATGCAAACTTGTAAGAAAAAGCTATACGAGCCACTATATGACGCTTTGGGATGAAAGCTGGTTGGCTGTGCAAGGGTGGTCCATCATATTTCACTTTTGCACCTGAAAAAATCTGCTTTAATTGCGTGCTAGTGGCCAAAACAATCCATGCATGTGAATATAGGCCATGTGCCAAAGTGTTTGTGAGAGCTAGGAACAAGTTAGACGGATATAAATACCTACTTCCTCCTTTCACCCTTTGAAAATTGGGTACCTCAGCTTTAAACCAACACTAATAAATACAGTTGTGGAGCTAATCCCGAACAAACCATGATAAGGTTCAACATTTGTGAGTCATAAATTTCAAAAGTAGAATCTCTAAGAATTCTGATCCAACGGTGTAGACATAATTTGTGTATTTTCCTTTAAAATTCTAATAAAAATGTGTGACATCTTAAAATTTTACTATCTCAAAACAACCAAAAATACTATGGAAATAAAGCAGACATGGACAGTTTTATTTCATTAACATTTCTACAGATACGCCCAGTACTGTGAGTCAGGGGTAATCTAATGCTTGCAAAAGGTGTAATGTGAGTCGTGTGTTCCTCAGGTGAGATGGCCTTTCCTCAGTACACCGGGCGAGTGGCAGATTGGATCATGAACAAAGAGGCTCCAGATGCCTTCACAGAGGCCATCACCAACATGGTTCTGATGACTGTGGCCAGGTACTGTGCACTTTATTACCTTTACACACTCATTATACCAGTGGTGCTCTGACTTTTCACACCATCATATGATTCTGAGTCTCAGTTTATGGACAGGCCTCATGTGAAAGCTCAAAACCTCCAGAATTCACTCACAGAGGCTGCACTAGCACTGATTCATGATTAGCTGCAGGTGCTGGGGTTTAGGTAGTGACCATTCAGATCAGAGAGAGGCATTGAAACTGGCAACACAAATGAGACTCATGTGAGGCTCATTTTGCTTTCTGGTTGAATAATCGTCTTGAGAACCAAGATTTGGGGGAGGAGCAGACTGAAAGACTGAAGTATTAAGTGATAAACTAATAGGCCTCCAAGAATCCCATGACTTTCAGAGCATGTAAGTAGAGGTCTACTCTAAATGACAGGATATTTTGTCATTTGCAGAAGACTTTCTAACAATATTTTGATAATTGTGCCAACTCTAATTATGATTTTGCTACGATTGCGATATACTGTGAAGCCCAACAGACCTGGCACATAATGTGGTTATGAAAATAAAGAAAAAACATTGAATAGAAAGTGTGCGTCCTGTGTTTCCAGTGCAATTCTGGAGTTATTTTGTGACCTCACATACAACGTGACCATGAGCTACATCCACACCTTCATCCAGGCGGAGGTGTTCCAGGCTGTACTCAAGCAGGACATCAGGTTCTTCCACACCACGACCACCGGTGAGCACTTCTACAGCAGTAAAAAGTGATTTATTTTTTCTTTTTCATTATAGAGGAGGTATTATGGAAAATTTACTTTGTGGAGCTTTCCACCACGTTGTTCCCTCATCAAATACATGCCTAAAGAAGTTTTATATGTTGTCTATGCAAATTTGAGTATTTTATCGATCTCTCCCACTGATTGTAAGGTAAAAAAAAGGTAACATGGTGATCTAAATATATTATGCGTTAGCAATTAATTCCCCATAGAAGTATAATACCCCCTCTCTAATAATGCAGTTTTAAGCCTAAACTGCATGAAGCACTATCATGTATTCCCTTGATTTTATGAAATTTGCTGTATTCTGAATACTACCAAACCAATTTGTTTATTCTAAAGTCACATCACATCTTCATAAGAAACTCTCCATATAAAAACCCTGATGTAAAGCCCATATATGTGCTTTTTAGGGGAGCTGGTGTCGCGCATCACCACAGACACTAACGACATGAGTGAGGCTCTGAGTGAGAAGCTGAGCCTGCTCATGTGGTACTCTGCGCGCTTCGTCTTCCTCCTGGCCTTCATGGTGTGGCAGTCCTGGAAGCTCACCCTGCTCACTTGCATGGCCCTGCCCATCATCTGGGTGATCCCGGAGATCATCGGGGATTTCCAACAGGTACGGGTGTGAAGCTAACCGGAGGCACTGTCTGAAGCTCTGTCTGAAGCTCTGTTAGTCAAATTAGACTTTAACTCTCTGATGCATGAATTATGAAATCCTCGGTTAAGAGTTTTTTCTGAAGTGTTTTTATTCTTCTCAGGACATGAAACATTTTGAACTGCCTGTAAAAATGAATTAACTTGTGTTCTATTGTAAATATACAAACACATGTTTCTTTTTATGCTTTAAAAAACATTTCGACAATTTTTGGGAAATTTCAACACTGTATAGATGCAATGTTAAGGCCTGAAAAAGAAAAACATTCAGAGCAAATTTACTTGCAGTTACACTGACTGACCATTGAATTGACCTCAATGGAGTGTGGCAGCAGAGAGCACTCTAGACGCTCATATGCAGCTCCACCACATAAACCAATGCTTTAAAGAGAAAGTTATGTTTTAGAAACTGTCCACTGCAGTGACCGCTGTGCACCAGACGGTTAATTTGAGCTTTGTTTTAACACAATCTGACAGGAAAGAACTGATTTAGTTGGAACTACAACAGGTGAGCTAATAAACAAGTCACTCTCAAATAACATTACAGTGTCACGCTAGCTAGCATTAGCCATGTTTTAGTCTCACTTGTTCTTTTAAAATCAAAACACCTAAACCAAAAAATAATGAATTGAAATGTCATGTTCTAATGGGGGCTGGGGAGAACCAGAGGGGCTGTAAGTAATGAGGCGGTTGAATAAACGTTGTCGTTTCAGGCTGTTAAGATAGAAGATATTTTTAAATTTGTAATACATTTGAAACTATGCGAAGTCTTTGCAGGGACATGGCAAAAGGAGTTTGAGGTTCAAGTCTGAGAGACAAAAAAGTAAAAGTCAGGGTGAGGGAGGAACAGGTGTCCCATTTGCCATCTACTGGTTAAAAGAAATAAATAAACTTGTGTAATCACCATTCCTCCTCACACTTAACACAAATCGCGTATTTCAGATGTATTAATGTATCTATATATTTCTTTTCAGGCCATTTCTACTCAAGTCCAGGAGTCATTGGCCAAAGCGAACCAGGTCGCCACGGAGACCTTCTCCAACATGAAGACGGTGCGCAGTTTTGCTAACGAGGAGGGGGAGACGGAGCGCTACAAGAACAGCCTGGACAAGACTTACTCCCTGAATAAGAAGGAAGCAACAGCATACGCAGGGATGACCTGGGCCAACAGTGTGAGTACCTCAAGATTACCCCAGATTAACTGTGTGAATACCCCAGAGTACCCTTGGCTAACAGTGCGAGTAACCCAAGAGTACCTCAGGCTAAGAGCGTGATTACCCCGAGAGTGCCCCTGTGTTTATGTACCTCACCACCTTCATTCCATTATGTACTGAGTATTGTAACCATCCTAACCCATGCGTCCCTGTGCAGCTGACCACCCTGGCTCTGAAGGTGTGTATCCTGTACTATGGGGGCACACTGGTGACCCGGGGGGCTGTGAGCGGGGGAGACCTGGTGTCCTTCATCCTGTATGAGCTGCAGTTCACCTCTGCTGTGGAGGTAGGTCCACAATAAAACATCTCATCTAAGGCCGTGTCAGTCACAGTGTCCGTTATAATGTGAGCTGTATCTGTCCTCCGTGTTGTCTGCTTCAGGCGGTCATGCGGTATTTCCCCGAGGTGAAGAAAGCCGTTGGAGCCTCAGAGAAGATCTTTCAGTATTTAGACAGGATTCCTCAAATTCCTCCGGATGGAACGCTGGCCCCGGAAACACTGGAAAAAGAGATCGAGTTTAAAAATGTGAAATTTTCATATTCTGACAAAATGGATGACAACAATCTAGTGCTCAAGGTACATTTAACTCACTCTGGAGGTGGGGAGGGCGCTATGGCTAAAAAAGATCATACCATGTACATAGTATATCTAGTGTAATATTAGTTTGCAAATCTAATTGTATTATTTACATTATAGCGTCATATTGGTTCTTAGAAGTGACTAAAGATCTGGTGAGAGTTCACCCTTCACTCAGTGCACATTGTACAGTTTGAGTTTCTCTACAAAACCTGTCAGACCGCTCTTGTCCCAGTCTACAGCAGGTCAAAAACCCTAATGGCTGCTAACAGGGGCTAAGAGATGTTCAGGGCCGTCTAGTAACTTAAGGCCACATAAGTTTTAAGACCAAAAAGCTTGTTCTGAAAAAGAAACTCATGTCCTTACTGTACATTTCCACAAACCTGACTCTTACTTGGTCTGGAGGACGGCCTCGTACTGCTTCTTTCTATAGAAATGCTGTTCCTTTGGCTATAGTATTCCACAGTATGGCAGAAAAGTATCTCCAGGGAGAATGTTCTGAAGTATGGTTTTAACTTTCTGAATCCATGGAATCATGCAGTTTACGTGACATCTCCATAAAGTGACATAGGCCTACTGTACCTTGTAGCTGTAATTGTAAAAAAAAAAAAAAAAATAGAGTCCTAGTGCTCAGTGAATGAATTCTGGAGGTTCTGAGCTTTCACATGAGGCTTGTCCATAGACTGAGAGTGAGAAAAAACTTGTTTGTGCCCTCTATCTGCAGGTTAAACCACTGGAAACACAGTTTCAGTTATGACTTTAGTACCTTTTTAAAACTATAATAGAGCAAGCTACATCCAGTAATATCATGCCAATGATTAACAGATTTTTTTCTTTACTCTGGTAGTCTGTATCTAACCCACAGTCCCTTGTGTGTGAGCAGGGAGCATCCTTTAAGATCCTCCTGGGAAAGACCAATGCTCTGTTGGGGCTGAACCGCTCAGGGAAGTCCACCTGTGTGAAGCTGCTGGAGAGGTTCTACCAGCCCCAGGAGGGAGTCATCCTGCTGGACGGGCAACCACTGCAGAGCTACCGGAACCAATACCTCCATGAGAAGGTAATGAAGGAAATAAGAGCCCTTTTACTTATTGAACTTGCTGTGTTCAGGATGCCCTCCCCTCTCTCATGGGGTGGATTTTTACACTTCTAACAAAAACCAATAGAGTGCTATCTGACCCTGTCTGTAGTTCCACTGGGACTCCACAAGGATTTGTCCTTGCACCGTTTTTATTCATTCTGTACACAAGCAGAGCCATTATGTACTGGTGGTTTTCAGATTGTACAATGTGATGATGTCATTCTCCCAGACAGGGGCAAGAGTCAGTTTTTCGATATTTTGATCACATTGTACTTTCCCCTTGAAATTCACAAATGTTGAACCTGATCGTTTCTATTAGTGACTAGAACTAGAACTAGAACTAGAACTCACTATATCACAACAAATATCTGCATTTTAACAATATAAAATGTAGCTGCCCCCATCTGTATTAAATATTATTGACCTGATAGGATATGGTGATGTCATCTGAAACACATCAATATGCAGATGATGTGAGGTGTGACGAGTCTTATCCTGCTGTTGAATGTTGACAAGACTAAAGATATGGTGATTGATTTTAGAAAAAGCTCCCACAGTCATGATGGAGTTACAGTCAAAGGTCAGAGTGTGGAGCACGTAATCTGGACACAATTATTTACTCAAAGGGACATCAGCATCTGCACTGCCTCACCTCATGTCATTGTTTTATTCTGCTCTGACTTAGCTCCAGTATTAAGACCAGAGACCAGAGCCACCCCCTGAGCTGTGTGTTGTAGTACTACCATCAGGCCATTCAGGACCAAAAGATTCAGTCAGTTTTGTCCCAGCAGCCATTGTTCTTTTGAGTAATACCGCTCAGATCCATTTTGTCTGTATTAATTGTGTGCATGTCCTGATCTGTGTTTAATGCCTCTTATTCTCTGCAAACCAAATATATGTAATGGCACAGATCAAGACGCCTTAACCTCTCTGTCCCGGTGTTGTCAGATTGCTGTGGTGAGCCAGGACTGCCTGCTTTTTGCTCGCTCAGTGGACGAGAACATCAGGTATGGGTTTGAGAAAGCCTCAGAGGAGGACATGAAGAGAGCGGCGGAGCTGGCCTGTGCTCATGACTTCATCACTGACCTGCTCTCAGATGGATATAACACAGGTTTGTCTGACAACAAAACATTATGAAACACAAACACAAACGTTCTTCTTAACTTGTGCTAATAACCAGACTCCTCCATGTCTCTGGGTAATGAATTGATTTGAAAGACTTTTTTTTTTGTTTGGCTTTTATGAAGTGATTTGGACAATACTTACAATACAAGCAGTGATGAGACTTTCGGCTCTTTCACGAGATCAGAATCTTTTAGATCAGTTCATTTTAAAGAACCTTCAAAAGACTGGCTCTTTTTATATTTATTTATACAATAGAACCTAATGTAAGAAGTAATTTTAACTACCAACTAATCACAGAGAGAAATGACCAAGGCTTAAATGTGTTTAAAATGGTTCAAACTGAGACTGGGAGTGTGTTTACCTTTTGGAATTATGAATAATCTAAATAGAATGTTGCACTACAATAAAATATAGATTATTATTATGGAGTTAAATGTTTTGTCCCAGAAACTCTCTTGTGTGGCCTACTCTGCTTCTGTGCTGATTCTTGTGTTGGTTTAATGTAAATCAGTGTAAAAATGCATAAAAAATGTGATCTGTGATCTTTCAGTTAATGAATTGATGAATTTTCTCGCTCGCTATCACTAACTTTAATGCACTACAGCCTAATACACTGGGAATTATGGTTGAATTGCAAACAAATGTACTAAACTCTATCGTTTGTAGCAATGGCCTGACCTGTATATATTTTTGTGTTATTTTTGTGCTCAGATGCTGGAGAGAGGGGAGGGCAGGTGTCAGGGGGGCAGAAGCAGAGGATTGCCATTGCGAGAGCACTCATCAGACAGCCTCAGATCCTCATTTTAGACAACGCCACAAGCGACCTGGACGCAGAGACCGAGAAGAAGGTACAGACAGATATACAGTGTACCTTATCTTCATACACTTTATACACTTTAAAAAATAAGAATAATTATTGCTGCTGTCTTGGTACGCATGGGATATTTTATGAATGATTAAAGCTGATATGAATTATACATATTTTTTCAATATAAACAGAAAATTGCAGAATATGAATGCTTTGGGCAAAAATTTACTGAGAAAAAACCCCAAAATAAATAAATTCAAAGTATTATACATGTTTTATAATTTTTCTTAGGGCTGAAACAATTGAGTAAATCCAGTATTTACTAAAAAGCTTTTATTCTTATGTTATTGCCTTGATGATTCGTTTAATTATTAAAATAAGTTAAAAACATGAAACGGAAGCACACCGAGAGCATAGAAATATTGCGGCGCTTCCTTCCACACATGTTTCTATGTGGAGCCTGCACAGTAGCAACTGCACAACAATGAAGAGAGCGGGGTCTTTTAGATCCTCGAGTGAGTTTAGGTTCACACTTTTGTACCAAGCTCTGCTCAAGTACGATTACATTGAGTTCTATGGCCGGCACTCACACCTGCACAACCAGAGCCACAGCCCAGTGACGTCTTCACAATGTGCTGCTTTTTTACATGTCGTGCAGCAGTGCAATCACTTTAGCGGAGGAAATAAGTCCAGAGGCATGAAATATCTCTTAAACAGTGAGTCAGATATGAGTCCTGCTGTGAAACTACTCTGTGAGTTTAAACAAAAGTGCGGAGGAGCGAGGACAACAGGAGACGAGGCTTCTGTCTGTCACAGTCCTCACTGAAGTTGAGCGTGGATTTGCCGTTCGTTTGGAGCAGAGTTCATCCACTTTTTCCTCTTATCCTTTACACTCGCACACAAGAGAGACCTCGCAAATATAAATGACTTTGGCCTGCCTCCTCCACCTGGGCCAGAGTCCCAAAAGAACCGTTCGATCAGGCTAGTGTGAGCGCACCCTAATATGCTTTTAAGGATATTTTATGGAAGGTAAAAAATTTATAGATTACTTGATTAATAAAAGTAAATAATCGATAAATTACTCAATTACTAAAATAATCGATAGCTGCAACCCTAATTTTTCTACTTTTTGTCACTTTGTTTCACAGCTTTTTGGTTGTTTTGTATTATATAATCGTTCTATCTTCCTAACACGAAGTTTCTAATGGCTTTAAAGAACACATATTGTGCTTTTGTCCGCTATATAGTCATAATCTACGACACTAGTGGATCATTTTTTTGGACATTTTAAGTACAGAGCAGTGGGCGTGTCCCGGTGGTGGTGAAAACGGGGGTAGATTGGAGCAATGACGTCTTCAATACATACATGAATCACTCTAAATACAACTTTGAGAGGGTAAATGTGAAGTGGAATCATTTATAACATGGTTAAAACCTCTGAAAAGTCAGTTTTGCACAATGTCTTCTTTAAAAAGTCCAGTTTGTTCATCATAACACATGTTTTGAATCATAACCACTGTCATGCCCGATGTTTCCAGGTTTATGAGGCCGTGTTGCGTCTGCCCAACCACTGCACCGTGCTGCTCATCTCTAATAAGATGGATATAGGACAGAGCGCAGACCACATCGTGTACCTCCACGAGGGAGCAGTGTCAGAGGAGGGCAGCCATGACAAGCTGATGGAGCTAAAGGGACACTATGCCAGGCTGGTGGACCAGCAGAACGCAGGCTTCCACAGACGGACAGAGCACAGCTGAGACCAGCCACTGTCTGCATTTAAACTGGACAATGTGAGGGGTTTTTGTTTGTATGAAGCTATTAGAATAGAATTTTGCCTCTGTGTAAGTAGAGAAAAATAAATATCTCTTTTGCTCCTTACCAACCGCAAGAGGAAAACCAATTCAGGTGGGAGTAAACACCTAGGGGGGTCTGAATGTTTAGGGAACAGTGTGATTGGTCTAATACTGTGTTCAGACCGCGGTGCCAAAATTGCACCAAACGCCTCTAGTTGGATGTGTTTGCATGTGATGACGCCCACTTGATTGTGATCAGAAACACCTGGCTGTAATCAGGGCAGTCATGTGTGATGTCACTATCTACTGAAAATTGCAGAGGCCACTGAAGGCAGCACAAATTTAAATTTGAAGTTGACAAAATATGCACAGCCTACACCTTGGGTCTTGTCTGGTGTGGTAGATCTGGTAGATCCTCTATTGCTCTAGTTCTCAAGGCCTGGTCCTGTGCAGCCGGATGAGCCTCTGTCCTTCAGACCAGCTCTCTAAAGCCACGGTAGGATTTCTTAATATCAGCCACTTCAGTTATGTTCCGGTGATAAATCTCATGCAGGGGCTT